>NC_134488.1:121122599-121267599 GCF_040206685.1 Ascaphus truei | reverse complement strand
AGCCAATCAGAATGGCTGTGCTTCCTTTCCCTTTAACATGATGTCATCAAAAGCAAGATGGCCGCCGGTACTTGAGCCAATCAGATTGTGGGAACTAAATCCCCAATCTGATTGGCGACGACACTGGCACTCGATGCCCCATACCAGGGCCTGTAACTCGGGAAGCAGGGGGTCCCTGAGCCAAAAATCAAAGCGGTTCAGCTCAGGAGACCCCATGCTCCCGCACACTATTAATAAAAATGACATTAATGCAGCTTCATTACCACAGCGGCTATCCGCTATGGTAATGAATTATTGTTTATTGATGTGTTTTGAGACTAGTGTAGATGTGCAGGGGGTCTCCGGAGCAGAACCGCATTGGTTTTAGGTCCAGAGTCCCCCTGCTTCCCGAGATACACGCCCCGTTATGGGGTGCCGATATCCCTCTGCTTTGTTTACATCCCACGGTCACGTGATTGGGACATCTCAAAGCAGAGGGATACCGGCACCCCATTACGGGGCCTGTATCTCGGGAAGCAGGGGGTCCCCGGCCCTGATACCACTCCGGAGACCCCCTGCACATCTACACTATGAATAAAAATGTTATTTAAAAATATTTTTTTTCCGGCGACATTTGCGCAGTGCGGCAGATCTCTCTCTGCTGCAGACAGATCTCGCTAGGGGAGCCCTTCTCGGCAAGCAGATTGTCTCGCCGCCGGCAACTCGCCATGTTTGGAAATGTTGCTCTCGCAGGTATTCGGGCTTTTCTGCATACTGTGAGAGCAACTCACCAAAACATGGCAAATCAAAACCCTGCCGATAATTTTTTTTTCGGCGCCACCTGCATGAGGCCCATAATGTGGACCTTTTGCTTTTTTTTTTTTTTTTTACTTTGTACATTAAAGTGAGTTATTGTTCCTTTATTCTGCAGCTTTGTAACATTCTCTGCATCTGTCTTAGAACTTCACTAGAACCATAGATTCTATTCTCTGCATGTTCTGCATCTCATCATTACGTTTCAATGTATCTTGTCTCTACATATATCCTGCTAGTGCGACAGGAAACCACATACCAAAGAACGCAGCCTGGGGTACTGGAAGTAACATGTCAGGAGCGAGTTAATGTCTGCGGACAGGGGATACTGATGGGGGAGCTGGTACCCGATGTGGTTCTTCTTTCCTGTGAGTCATGGGGTCTGTGTATGACGCCAGAGAAACCTTTGCTTTGACGTATGGCAATTTTGAAAAGGATTTCAGCCTGCGGTTATGTCAAATGTAAGATGCCTATTACGTATTAATCAAGTCTCTAACATTGGACACAGATCATTAACCACATATCGTTAGAGGAAAATACCATTGGTTTCAGTGGGAATGTTCTTCTTTGGAAAATGTGCTGGCATTTTTACCCTGGTTTTCCATCTTTGAGACATTGATAAATAACCCCAATGTATTTTCCCCAAAGGACTATATTCCTGTAAAATTGAGGTTTACTGAAGATTATAGGCTAAAGCAGTAAAATTCCGGGCATTACTGAAATCCCTGCCCTCTGATTGGTTAGAATTTCGGGCATTATTCATTCAGTAATGCCCGGAATTTTTGGCACCCTGCCAACTCACCTTTCAGAGATGCAGGGGGAGCGGGGGCATCTCTCCTAGACCCTCTACAATCTGGCTTCCGCACTGCTCACTCCACGGAAAAAGCCCTCATTAAAATAACTGACGACCTCCATGCTGCCAAAGACAGAGGTCATTACACTCTGCTCATATTACTCGACCTCTCTGCAGCATTTGACACCGTGGACCACCCTCTTCTCCTTCACATTCTCCATACTCTTGGTATTCAGAACAAAGCTCTATCCTGGATCTCATCCTACCTCTCCCATCGTACTTTCAGTGTCTCTTCTGCTAACACCTCCTCCTCTATTGATCTCTCGGTGGGGGTACCCCAGGGCTCTGTCCTGGGACCTCTTCTCTTTTCTCTGTATACACTCTCTCTAGGTGACCTAATAACATCTTTTGGGTTTAATTATCACCGCTATGCTGACGACACACAAATATACTTTTCAACACCCGACCTTACACCTGCTGTACAAACCAAAGTTTCTGAATGTCTCTCTGCTATATCATCCTGGATGGCCCTCCGCCGCCTTAAACTTAACATGGCTAAAACAGAGCTCCTCATACTTCCTCCCAAACCTGGCCCTACTACCTCCTTCCACATTACTGTTGGAACTACCATCATTCACCCAGTAGCCCAAGCACGCTGCCTAGGGGTCACACTCGACTCCTCTCTCACATTCGCCCCTCACATTCAAAACATTTCTAAAACCTGTTGCTTTTTCCTCCGCAATATAACTAAGATACGCCCTTTCCTCTGTTGCTCGACTGCTAAAACTCTGACTCAGGCCCTCACTCTCTCCCGTCTTGATTACTGTAACCTCCTGCTGTCCGGCCTTCCTGCCTCTCACCTGTCTCCCCAACAATCTATCCTAAACGCTGCTGCCAGAATCACTCTACTCTTTTCGAGATCTTTCTCAGCATCTCCCCTCATGAAATCCCTCTCCTGGCTTCCGATCAAATCTCGCATCTCACACTCCATTCTTCTCCTCACTTTAAAGCTTTACACTCTTCGGCCCCTCCTTACATCTCAGCCCTAATTTCTCGTTATGCACCATCGAGACTCTTGCGTTCTTCTCAAGGATGTCTTCTTCATACCCCCTTTGTATCTAAAGCCCTCTCCCGCCTTAAACCTTTTTCACTGACTGCCCCACACCTCTGGAATGCCCTTCCCCTCAGTACCCGACTAGCACCCTCTCTATCCACTTTTAAGACCCAACTTAAGACACACTTGCTTAAAGAAGCATATGAATAGCACTGTGGATATTCTGAACACATGATACATAATGCTTGGCCCCCTGCAGACGCACTTACCAGAACTCCCTCCTACTGTCTCTGTACGTTCTCCTACCTACCAATTAGACTGTAAGCTCCTCGGGGCAGGGACTCCTCTTCCTTAATGTCTAAAGCACTTATTCCCATGATCTGTTATTTATATTATCTGTTATTTATTTGATTACCACGTGTATTACTGCTGTGAAGCGCTATGTACATTAATGGCGCTATATAAATAAAGACATACAATACAACCTCTGTTCCTCTCCTCTCACAGCACTAGCTCCTAGTATTGGACTTTTTAATACAACACTCATATTTTGAGTATATTTTGAGTTATTTGTTATCTTGCTCGCTTTGGAGCCGGTCCGGATCTATCACGAATAACAACTTGATGCAGGAAGCCTGACTGCCGTGTCAGTATCCTGTAGTATTGGAGGACATTCACTCTCGTGGGATTTACTACCAGGGGGAGACCGGGTGCGCGCGCATCCTCCTGGCATCCACAGCAGAAGTGTATTGGACACCATACACGCCATTTCATCCACGGAGGCTCCATTGGGTGACTGTAAAGACCTTATATCATTGTCTTATTTTATTTTGCACATTGTAAGTGTCCGTGATCTATCTACACATATATTTTATTATTAAATTACAGTATTATGCTATGGGAGCCGCGCTGTCTTCTTTTCGTTATATATATATATATATATATATATATATATATATATATATATATATATACAGTAACTGGGATTGACTAGAATGGTGGTTATCGCAGGATCCAGGAGCCGATACACCACATTGCAGCTTGATGAGGCCCGGTCTTGGAGCGCGCAGTATATAGTATTCACCACTAGATGGCTCTCTTGGTAAAGCTTATGTTCTGAGGCTCTATACCAGGGCTGCACAACACGCGGCCCGCGGGCCGCATGCGGCCCGCCTGGCCTCTCTGTGTGGCCCTCGATGAGATTTAAAAAAAAAAAAAAAACTTTGAAAAAATTTTTTTTTTGAAAAAAAAAAAAACTTTGAAAAAAAAAAAACTTTGAAAAAAAAATGGCGCCAATTCCCTGCGGTCCCGGCGCGCATGCGCTAGGCCCGCTCCGTCCCCCCCCCTTCCCTGCTCCCAACGCGGGGCGGAAGGGGAAGCAACATGCAGCTCCTCTGCGGGCCCGCTCCCCCCCCCTGCTCCCAACGTGGGCCGGAGGGGGAAGCAACACACAGCTCCTCTGCGGGCCCGCTCCCCTCCCCCTTCCCTGCTCCCAACGCGGGGCGGAAGGGGAAGCAACATGCAGCTCCTCTGCGGGCCCGCTCCCCTCCCCCTTCCCTGCTCCCAACGCGGGGCGGAAGGGGAAGCAACATGCAGCTCCTCTGCGTGCCCGCTCCCCTCCCCCTTCCCTGCTCCCAACGCGGGGCGGAAGGGGAAGCAACATGCAGCTCCTCTGCGGGCCCGCTCCCCCCCCTGCTCCCAACGTGGGCTGGAGGGGGAAGTAATAATTAAATAATTCAGCTCCTCCAGCGGCCTGCTTCTCACCGCTTCCCTCCGCGGCCAGCTTCTCGCGTCCCCCACGAGCTCACCTCCCGTGCCCTCCTCCCCCCCCTTCCCCCAACCCGCGCCCCCAAGCCCACCTCCCGTCCCAGGCAGCTGCCGCAGGGATATCGGGGGCAGGAGGAGCAAGTGTCCGGCGGCAACCTGCACCCACCCGGGTCAAGGTAAGTCACTGTCACTGTCACCCAAGTCACTGTCACCCACCCACCCACTGTCACCCACCCACCCACTGTCACCCACCCACCCACTGTCACCCACCCACCCAGTCACTGTCACCCACCCAGTCACTGTCACCCAGTCACTGTCAAGTTACTGTCACCCACCCACCCAGTCACTGTCACCCACCCAGTCACTGTCACCCACCCACCCAGTCACTGTCACCCACCCAGTCACTGTCACCCTGTCACCCAGTCACTGTCACCCACCCACCCAGTCACTGTCACCCACCCACCCACTGTCAGTGTCACTGTCACCCACCCACCCAGTTACCCACCCACCCAGTCACTGTCCCACCCTGTCACTGTGTCCCACCCTGTCACTCTTCCCACCCAGTCACTGTGTCCCACCCCGTCACTGTCACCCACCCAGTCACTGTCACCCACCCAGTCACTGTCACCCACCCAGTCACTGTCACCCACCCAGTCACTGTCATAGTCACTGTCACCCACCCAGTCACTGTCACCCACCCAGTCACTGTCAAGTCACTGTCACCCACCCAGTCACTGTCACCTACCCACCCACTGTCACCCACCCACCCAGTCACTGTCACCCAGTCACTGTCAAGTCACTGTCACCCACCCAGTCACTGTCAAGTCACTGTCACCCACCCACCCAGTCACTGTCACCCACCCACCCAGTCACTGTCACCCACCCACCCAGTCACTGTCACCCACCCAGTCACTGTCACCCAGTCACTGTCACCCACCCACCCAGTCACTGTCACCCACCCACCCACTGTCAGTGTCACTGTCACCCACCCAGTCACCCACCCACCCAGTCACTGTCCCACCCTGTCACTGTGTCCCACCCTGTCACTCTTCCCACCCAGTCACTGTGTCCCACCCCGTCACTGTCACCCACCCAGTCACTGTCACCCACCCAGTCACTGTCACCCACCCAGTCACTGTCATAGTCACTGTCACCCACCCAGTCACTGTCACCCACCCCGTCACTGTCACCCACCCACCCAGTCAATGTCATAGTCACTGTCACCCACTCAGTCACTGTCACCCACCCAGTCACTGTCACCCACCTATCCACCCAGTCACTGTCACCCACCCAGTCACTGTCACCCACCCAGTCACTGTCACCCACCCACCCAGTCACTGTCACCCACCCAGTCACTGTCACCCACCCAGTCACTGTCACCCAGTCACTGTCACCCACCCAAGGGGGAGAGTGATGTGAGGTGCAAGGGGGGGAGAGTGATGTGAGGTGCAAGGGGGGGAGAGGGATGTGAGGTGCAAGGGGGGGAGAGGGATGTGAGGTGCAAGGGGGGGAGAGGGATGTGAGGTGCAAGGGGGGGGAGAGGGATGTGAGGTGCAAGGGGGGAGAGGGATGTGAGGTTCAGGGGGGGAGAGGGATGTGAGGTTCAAGGGGGGAGAGGGATGTGAGGTGCAAGGGGGAGAGGGATGTGAGGTGCAAGGGGGCAGAGGGATGTGAGCTGCAGGGGGGAGGGATGTGAGCTGCAGGGGGGAGGGATGTGAGCTGCAGGGGGTGGTGGGATGTGTGTGGGGTGTAGGGGGGTATTGTGTGTTTGATGTGGAGGGGGGTATTGTGTGTTTGATGTGGAGGGGTGTATTGTGTGTGGGTGAGGGGGAGAGATGGGGGTATGAGAGATAGATGGGGAGTATCGCAATGGTTGATAGTGTTGGGTTCTGGGGGAGATATGAGGATGATGATGGGTGCTGGAGGAGAGATGATGATGATGATGATGATGATTTTACCCGTGCGGCCCAATTTATTTTTCCTTGGAGCAGTTCGGCCCTTCGCACTTTACGAGTTGTGCAGGCCTGCTCTATACTGTATCTGCAAAAGAAGCAACAGAGAGAATAAGTGTCAGCAGTAAGAGGCCTTTAAAGATGCAGCTCAAGTAATATCCTACATGTGTTTTTTTTTAATAAATCATTTCTGCACTATGAGAAAATACTTGAAAAATTAAACTATTAAGACATTTTTAATGTATTCTAATGTAACCAGCATTTTTGTTCCTTTAGCAACCATTTACAAAGTCACACCCCCTTCCCCTTCTGAAACAGCATCTCCTTTTTGAGCCCTGCCCTCTCTAGCAGTGAACCAATTGAATCTAGCGCCTGCCTGGTCACATGATCTTCCTCATAGAACTTTGGCTGTCAGTGCAGCAGAAGATTACCCAAGATGCATTTAGTGAACCCCGAGCTAAATCTTCAGCGATCGATTACAGGAGAACGGATCGATCAGCAACTTAATCACTTTTCAGTGTGCAGATTGTATTGATGCACATATTGAATTCATTTTTTTTTTAAACGTCAGCTTGAACTGCAGCTTTAATAAAAATTGCTATGTACAACATTTATTTAGCGTCTGTGTCAATGGAATTATGTCTTATAATCTCTGTAATGATATTTCATGTTTCTTTTATATAATACTATTTGCATTCTCTATGTTATTGTAAGTTTCTCTTTTAATACTGATAGAGCTAACTACACAAAAACTGACATACCATAACAGCTATATACACATAAATACAGTGCCGTGTACACTGCTAACAATGTGAACACATACATACAGTGCCGTGTACACTGCTAACAATGTGAACACATACATACAGTGCCGTGTACACTGCTAACAATGTGAACACATACATACAGTGCCGTGTACACTGCTAACAATGTGAACACATAAATACAGTGCCGTGTGCTCTGCCAGCACTGTATACCTAATATATAAATATAGTCTCATACACAAGTTCCCTGACAAGTGCTCTGTCAGCACTACATATGTACAGTAGTATATAAATACAGGATCATGTGCTGAATACTGCTGGCACTGCTTTTTACTGATACAGTGCCATGTGCACTGCCAGCACTGTACTGTATACCTAATTCCTAATATATAAACACAGGGTCAAGTATACTGCAAACATTGCTCGTATACTAGTACAGTGCCATGTGCACTGTCAGCACTGTATTCATAGTATAGAAATACAGGGTCATGTACAGTATACTGCTGGCACTGCTGCCAAATAATACACAGCTAGCACTGTATACATAGTATGTAAGTACAGCGTCACCTATACTGCTAGCACTACATGCACACTGCCATTTGCATTATAATCACTGTATCAAAATAGGTAAAGTGCCATGTACACAACCGGCACTGAATGTGTATAAATGCAGTGCCCTCATGAGTACTACCAGCATTGTATATAAATAAATACACTGCTAGTGTGTACACTGGCAGTACCGTACACATACAGTACACACACTGCCAGGTGCACTGCCGGCACAGCCTGCATATAAATACAGTTAAAAACAGAAAAGACACAGCGCACAACGCTCATAGTGCATTAAACAATATATTGACATCAACAATAAGGTAAGGTGAGTAATATGCGTACATCAAATTAATTAATCATAAGCAGTTAGGGATAATGTTACCCACGCCTCAGGAAACCGGAACAAGTGTCCTCACAAGGGTTTTGGCGCTGATATCTCGGATGCAGGATCCTATTAGTAGAAAGGTAAGTAGGAAGCCTCTACGAATTCTTTATCCCCAGAGCACGAGTCAAACGTCTGCTGCTGTCGCATACAGTTCTTTGCCAGAGCAAAGCTCCACACCGGCTGGGTTCTCTCACTCCCCTCCGTGCAAAGCACTTCCGGGTCGATGACGTCACCGCGGGGGAGATGGCTGGTACTGGCGCCGTTCAAACTCGATCAGCTCGCGTGGTGGGGTAGTAGTTAGAGGTAAAGTTCTTGACCAATCATCCAACGCGTTTCGAAGCCCGTGGGTTTCTTCATCAGGGAATGAATGATGAAGAAACCCACGGGTTTCGAAACGCGTTGGATGATTGGTCAAGAACTTTACCTCTAACTACTACCCCACCACGCGAGCTGATCGAGTTTGAACGGCGCCAGTACCAGCCATCTCCCCCGCGGTGACGTCATCGACCCGGAAGTGCTTTGCACGGAGGGGAGTGAGAGAACCCAGCCGGTGTGGAGCTTTGCTCTGGCAAAGAACTGTATGCGACAGCAGCAGACGTTTGACTCGTGCTCTGGGGATAAAGAATTCGTAGAGGCTTCCTACTTACCTTTCTACTAATAGGATCCTGCATCCGAGATATCAGCGCCAAAACCCTTGTGAGGACACTTGTTCCGGTTTCCTGAGGCGTTGGGTAACATTATCCCTAACTGCTTATGATTAATTAATTTGATGTACGCATATTACTCACCTTACCTTATTGTTGATGTCAATATATTGTTTAATGCACTATGAGCTTTGTGCGCTGTGTCTTTTCTGTTTTTATCTGCTAGCCTAGGGGGTCCCTGAGCCCCCCCTCCATCGCAGCTGCAGACGCTCTGTTCAAGGTCACGTAATGTTATTTAATCACTAATTATCACGTCACTTCAATTGTAGTTGCGCACTTTATTTTCTTTTCACACATATAAATACAGTGCCCTGTGCATTACTCCCACAGTAGTGCATTCCCCTTGTTCTCTGTATACTGCATGTATTGATGAAGTGCTGTGCACATTACTAGTATTATATAAGTATATACTCAGTGTCCTGTAAGACTCCAGGACTATATACAATTAAATACCGTAACCTGTATACTACTGCAACATCACTGCATGCACATCAATGCCGTGTCTATACATACATTATTACATACAGTGCTGCGTATACTGCTACATATCTCAGCACTGTGGCTGTAATAACCCAGGGCTGTCTCTATGATGTATGAATCTCACCGCCCGCTTCCCTTTCCTCCTTTGTCTAACCAATGAGGACGTCCCTTGCCCCCACCCCTCTCTGGTGACGATACATTATCCGGCCTGCGGTGGGGAGAAGTAAGCACACAGAAAGAAAATGATCTCATGGTTAGCGTGTTCCAGAGTGTGAGTCACGGATACCCAGGCCCACTGGTGGAAGGAACTTGTCTGGGTGTGATGTCACTGCTGCACATTCTATATCATCCATTATCCAATCATCTGACACTTTACATACCATTATTGTGCTAATACTATTATTATTATTATTATTATAAATATTATTATTAGCATTTTAACCTTTTCACTGATGATGTCCTGAGGACATAAGGAAGATGGGACTTGTTTTCTATGGAGAGAGTGTGCTCTAATAGCGCGTCTCAGATCAGATCAGGTGCATTGTAAGGAACCCCAATCCTCTCTAATAGCACGTCTCAGATCAGATCAGATGCATTGTAAGGAACCCCAACCCTCTCTAATAGCACATCTGAGATCAGATGCATTGTAAGTGTAACCCTGCTTCCCCCCTTCCCCCAGACTCTACGGTGGTGTCTATGGTGCATGAGGGCAGATTACATGTGGTGTGGTGCATACCTGTGAGGAACAGGAGGGCCTGAGCTTCCCGTGATGTTATTGGGGAGCCAGGACCGGGCTTCTGGGGTGGTAGCCTCCATGATCTCTTAGTGGTGCAGCGCCTCCATCTTCTATACTCCCAGGAATATGGGACAAGAACCCCTTGGGTCCCAGGGTAATAGCTTCCAATTCACACACAGTCTTTGGTAACAAAGGATAGTCTCTTTTATTGACAGATCAGCAACTCCCCACGGTAGTGGCTTCCAGTAGCCACAACAACAACAGCCAAGACTTGCTATTACACCGCTCTCCTTCCACCCAGATAATTCCTCCTCTCCTTCCCTCCAAGTCTCTCCTCCGACAGGATGGTCTGGGCTAGGGCTTCAATACCCCGTGGCCCACCCCCGAGGTTATCCTCGCGGTGGGTCTTGGATTCTCCCCATCACCCCTGGCAGTGGGATGAGGGCATTGGTCCACCAAGTCTATAATTCTATCAGCTCTACTAAAGGAAGCCGAATCTTTCCACTCCTCTCTCTCTGCTCCTGCACTTGCACAGGGGAGACCGCGGTCTCCTCCAACTCCTCGGACCGATCCGCAGGACTCTTCGACTCACGGCATAATCTAAGGCAACTCCAGACTCTCGGCATAAACTCCGGCATAAAAACTAACTCTACTCACAGGAGTTGGCTGCTAAATATAGAGCTAATACCCCTCTCGTGATGTCAGCAGAACCTCCCCTCTTGCTCACGCCTGCAGCAGAGTCCAGGCCTGCATCTACCACTCAGGACAGGGCTATGAAGGGGGAAAACCCATGATGATTACTGGTGCCTGATCTTAACAGGACTTACCACAGTAGATGGAAGATAAGTATAGCATGTGCTGTTTACAGGGGGCTACATAAGGAACCCCAATCCTCTCTCATAGCGTGTCTGAGATCAGGTGCATTGTAAGGAACCCCAACCCTCCCTCATAGCGTGTCTGAGATCAGATGCATTGTAAGGAACCCCAACGCTCTCTAATAGTGCGTCTGAGATCAGATGCATTGTAAGGAACCCCAACCCTCTCTAACAGCACGTCTGAGATTAGATGCATTGTAAATTCTTCTGTATTTGGCACAATTTCAAATTACCTGAAAATTGCAGGGATCTAGTGAAGCCCAAAGAACCCCAATGTTCCTAGGAACCCCTACAACACCGCAATAGACCAACGGGCAAGAGGAACGAAATAATGTATAGGGGTTCTCTGTCAAATGTCAGTTCTCTTTTCCTCTCCACTTGCTGACTGCTTCTTTGCTCAGACACGTCCCCACAGTATGCACATGGCACGCAGAGTTTTGGGATCTGACAACAAAACAATTTGTTTTTTAAATGCATCTGATGATGCAAACGTAACTCGCACTTAATTATAATCGTATACTCGCGACAGACATACAATGTGCGCTAATCTAAGACCTCATTAGCATAAATTTAGCCCAGATGCTAACAACTCTTTATCAACTAACTCTTTCTAAGCATGAAATTACATTGGCACAGCACTAATATGTTTACGCCAGCGCTAATATGTTTACACCAGCGCTAATATGTTTACACCAGCGCTAATATGTTTACGCCAGCGCTAATATGTTTACGCCAGCGCTAATATGTTTACGCCAGCGCTAATATGTTTACGCCAGCACTAATATGTTTACAAAAGCGCTAATATGTTTACACCAGCGCTAATATGTTTATGCCAGCGCTAATATGTTTACGCCAATGCTAATGTTTATGCCAGCGCTAATATGTTTACGCCAGCGCTAATATGTTTACGCCAGCGCTAATATGTTTACGCCAGCGCTAATGTTTACACCAGCACTAATATGTTTACGCCAGCGCTAATATGTTTACGCCAGCGCTAATATGTTTACGCCAGCACTAATATGTTTACACCAGCGCTAATGTTTACGCCAGCGCTAATATGTTTACGCCAGCGCTAATATGTTTACGCCAGCGCTAATATGTTTACGCCAGCACTAATATGTTTACACCAGCGCTAATGTTTACGCCAGCGCTAATATGTTTACGCCAGCGCTAATATGTTTACGCCAGCGCTAATATGTTTACGCCAGCGCTGAAATGTTTCCACCAGCGCTAATATGTTTATGCGACAGACATACAATGTGCGCTAATCTAAGACCTCATTAGCATAAATTTAGCCCAGATGCTAGCAACTCTTTATCAACTAACTCTTTCTAAGCATGAAATTACATTGGCACAGCCCTAACATGTTTACACCAGCACTAATATGTTTACACCAGCACTAATATGTTTACAACAGCACTAATATGTTTACGCCAGCGCTAATATGTTAACACCAGCGCTAATATGTTTACAACAGCGCTAATATGTTTACGCCAGCGCTAATATGTTTACGCCAGTGCTAATATGTTTAAGCCAACGCTAATATGTTTACGCCAGCGCTAATATGTTTACGCCAGCACTAATATGTTTACACCAGCGCTAATATGTTTACGCCAGCGCTAATATGTTTACGCCAGCGCTAATATGTTTACGCCAGCGCTATGTTTACGCAAGCGCTAATATGTTTACGCCAGCGCTAATATGTTTACGCCAGCGCTATGTTTACGCAAGCACTAATGTTTACACCAGCACTAATATGTTTACGCTAGCGCTAATATGTTTACACCAGCGCTGAAATGTTTCCACCAGCGCTAATATGTTTATGCGACAGACATACAATGTGCGCTAATCTAAGACCTCATTAGCATAAATTTAGCCCAGATGCTAACAACTCTTTATCAACTAACTCTTTCTAAGCATGAAATTACATTGGCACAGCACTAATATGTTTACACCAGCGCTAACATGTTTACAACAGCGCTAATATGTTTACGCCAGCGCTAATATGTTTACGCCAGCGCTAATATGTTTACGCCAGCGCTAATATGTTTAAGCCAACGCTAATATGTTTACACCAGCGCTAATGTTTACACCAGTGCTAATATGTTTACACCAGCGCTAATGTTTACACCAGTGCTAATATGTTTACACCAGCGCTAATGTTTACACCAGTGCTAATATGTTTATGCCAGCGTTGATATGTTGTCACGCTGCCCAGGGATAAATGCTTACAGATCGGACCCCCTGCAGTGATAGCTGCCCCCCCTGGTGGTGGAGGTCTAGGGCCCTGCAGCTTGCCCCAGTTTCCTGCAGGTGGCAGCTAGGGTGGAGTGGCTCAGTGAGTAAAGACTGACTGGCGCTGAGTTTGAAGAAGGTTGAAGGTTCAATTCCTGGTGTCGACTCCTTGTGAACTTGGACATGTCACTTTAGCTCCCTGTGCTTCAGGCACCAAAAACAGGGACTGTGCCTGCAAAATGTCTCTGTAAAGCGCTACGTAAAACTAGCAGCGCTATACAAGAACATGCTATTATTATTATTATTATTACATCTGTATGCTGCATACAGTACTATGTATCAATGCAAATGCCGTGGAAGTCTGCAGACAAACATCTGCACCATATCAAAGAAATAAATACTATTAAAAGGGATTTTGCTGTAGATGGGGAAAGATGGAGCACTGCAAAAATTGGAAGAGGGCTTGAGGCAGGTATAAAAATAAAACCATTTATTAGGCAGCATATTAGCCAAAAAAACATACAAGACAGGGTCCTCCAACGCGTTTCTCTCCGCAAAGGAGCTTTATCAGATGTACTTCTCCCAGGCGGAGGCACGATTAGACGGGACCGGCAACTTACTGTGAGGAACGCGGCTGTTTTCTTCATGTGCAGCTGATCTCTGCGTTCTGCAGCCAGTGTGGTCACGGCGCCTGCTCTACAACACGGAACAGGAGGGAGAGTGTTCGGTCACTACACGGAGGTCTCTGCGCTACACACGGAGAGAACTCAACGGGTTACTGAACCAGCATTGCCCCTCCCCCCACAGTTACCTACACTTTTCAGTTCATACTGAGCTAGCAGGCTGCCCCATCACCTAACATCTACTTGGCTGACATATGCTCCACTTTACAGACCGCCTGATTACTCAGAGTTCCTTGGTTTCTTCATCATTACTGGACTTTATTGTTGCATACATGTGATTGGCTTCATGCATTAACAATGTTCACAGACGTTTTTGTAGCCCCACTGCGGACCAGTGTCCCATTTTTTCTCTCAAAGGAATTTTGCCCCTGAATTTCTCCACATTTGTCTTGATACATCCTGTAAATCTCAATGGGATTTTTATGCATCAATAAATCCCGTTGGAAGGTGCGACCCAAGTTTGGGTCGGTGCGCGTCATGTTCATACATATAATTCCCTAAGAAGTGTTTGCGTCTTCTTGCATTTGTCTTTTTTTTAACGCCAAGAAAATCTTGATGGACACTCTTGACGTATTTATTGCGCCCAAAAAAAGACGCACGCTTGTAATTTGTTTCCATGTATCATTTGCCTATGAATTCTACCGACGATATCCAAACTCTGCCCACTAGTGGCATATTTTCCGTAATGAATAACAAGTTTGCCGCACAACACATTAGAATCAATTGTATACATGGGCATCAATTGTATGCGGGGGCGCACCAGGACGCATGCATTTGTCACTCTTCTGCACGTCCGCTTCACAACAAAATAGTTTTTGCCACCTATGTACATATAGGCCCCATACGGTGGTGCAATTTGGTAGAGAACAAATATTTGACCAGATGTATGAAAGAATAAAGCGAATTACTTAATGCTGCTTAATGGGAGCAAAACGCAGCGCCATATACATCAAAGAAAAGGCATCTCATTAAAGGGAATTAGGAGCTGAAACGAAGGCAGTATTGGAGCAGAGAGAGCGTGCTTTCAGGTTAACACTGCACCAAATCTAAGGCTTTTATCAACATTTCTTCATGATAAATTCAGTGCCGTTTTTGCCTCTGTTTTGCAGCCGCAAGACTTTAAAATAGCTATAAATATCCCCTTATTATTTTCTATGGGATTTTTTTTCCGATGATTCACGTAATGCAGTTTTTTTTTGCCCCACTTCTGCTTGGCGTGTATGTATTAAGGCAAAAGTGGTGCAATTGCGTTCATTTTTTCCTTGATGCATATGGTGCAAATGTATGGCCCCACAATTGCCCCACTTCTGCCTTGATACATACACCCCAATATTTCCCCATGCAGTTCTGGGGCAGTGCAACTATATTAAATGTATCACTTTGCTGTGATGGATAGACACCTCCAAGGGGAACCAGACCTTGGTATACTGGGGTCTAATTACACAAGTCGGGGCAAAACTGGGCCAAAAATAACAGTAGCGCCGCCATATTTATGGGGGGAAAAGGAATCCTAAAATGGGACGTACCGTATGTACTCAGATGTGTTGTTTTTTTTAATTGTGTCAAAATGGCAGTGCTAAAAAGTATAAAAAAGTAATACAATAATAAAATATGACACGTTATTTGTTGACTGAAATTATTTTGGGCACATCCCACATGTGCAATACCTGATTGATACAATTTAAATTAAAACAGAATTGTGTATTTTTCTTTCTTTATAACTAGTGTTAGTAAATAAAAATTATAATGTAATATTATTTTGAATAGCCATAGAGTGAAAATAATACATTTTGGTAACATATATAATTAAACATCCCTACTGTGTCAAATACATTTTTTGGTTCATACATAATAAGTTCTCTCTGTTCTAACACTATTATGAGTCGTTTTACAGTTTTTCACTCCATGTAAAAAAATATTGACAGACGATATTGGGGGTTGTATATCAAGGCAATTTTGGTGCACAATTAGGGCATGTTCCTGACCGTTGTATCAAAGGATTTTACTACAGTTTTACCCTGTCTGCACCAGCTTGCACCTTGGGGACAGTCAGTAGGAGCAGTTAGGGAGGTTACATGGCACACACATTATAATGAGATGTATCACATTCTGCATCTCTGCCCCGGCTTGCACCTTGGGGAGAGTCAGTGTTACGATTGTGCTCGCCAAAAACCGGGACCGGACCGCGGGGCTGAGGTGGGGTTATATAATCACCGACCTTAGTCCGCGCAGACTGATCCGGAGTGTGCAGTTCGTAGTCGTACGTAGTAGGGTCAGGATTGGAGAAGGCAGCATCGTCGTTATTCAAGCAGGAGTTCGGCAACAGGTAGTCAGGAGTTCCCCGCTTCAGCTTAGGAGCGTGAGCGCGGGAGTGGCCTCTGCGCAAGGAGCAGGCTCGGCAGGGGGAGACAGCAGGCTGGCCGAAGTACACCGCGGGGCAGCGTCGGGGTAACCAACGCTTCAGCACAGAAGTCCAAAGCAGGCCTCTGCATGGAGAATAGCAGCAGGCCTCAGGAAACGAAGGGTAACCTCTGCTAGGGGAGAATGCAGCAGGTACCAGGAAACAGTGCTGGCTAAACAACGCTTCAGCATAGGAGTCAGGAACAGGCCTCTGCGTGGAACTAGCAGCAGGCCTCAGGAAAGCAGAAAACACAGGCCTCTACGTGGAGAGTAGTAGCAGGCCTCAGGATACTCAGGAAGCATAGGCCCCTGCGTGAAGATTAGCAGCAGGCCTCAGGATACTCAGGAAACACAGGCCCCTGCATGAAGACTAGCAGCAGGCCTCAGGAACTCAGGATATAAGTAGAACAAAAAAGCAAACAGCGCACTGCCAGGGAGTCAGGTGGTGAAAAGATAAAATCCATTTATTTCAAAACATATCTGATAAAAAACATTACCCCAGGGGGGGTAACAAACAGCCTCCTATGCGTTTCGGACGGGTAGGTCCTTTATCAAGGAGTATAAAGCAACAATTTTACATGTGGTTATGAGTGACTCACAGGCCATTCTACTTACTAAACCCACTCTGCTATATAGGGGTCCTTGAAGATGTATATTCTATGGATTAGTCTTCTGTAGTGGAGCACCCCTTGATCTTCTACTCAGGAACTCAGGAACTAGAGATGAGAACTAGAGAGGTTAGTACACAAGGAGGCAAGCCAGGCGGCTTGTGGCAGAGACAGTAACGTCCAGAAAAGGATTATGCTCGGCCCTGATTCAGAGCCAAAGCCCAACATATAAAGGGCGGAGATCCAATCACAGGGGGAGGGTGTGTGAGCATTCCTCCAATGATGGAGCACAGGGCAGAAGCTGCAATGAGAGGCAGCACATGTGCCATTGATTGCCAGAGGAAGCTTTTGCAACTGCAGAGGTCTGCAAGGCTATAATCAAAGCCAGGAGCGGATTCCTTACAGTCCGTAGGAGGAGTTTGGGAGGTTACATGGTGCACACATTATAATGAGATGTATCACATTCTGCGTCTCTGCCCCAGCTTGCACCTTGGGGAGAGTCAGTAGGAGGAGTTAGGGAGGTTACATGGCACACACATTATAATGAAATGTGTCACATTCTGCATCTCTGCCCCAGCTTGCACCTAGGGGAGAGTCAGTAGGAGGAGTTGGGGAGAGTAAGTAGGAGGAGTTGTGGAGGATTAACCTGGTGCACACATTATAATGAGATGTATCACATTCTGCGTCTCTGCCCCGGCTTGCACCTTGGGGAGAGTCAGTAGGAGGAGTTGGGGGAAGTTACATGGTGCACACATTATAATGAGATATATCACATTCTGCGTCTCTGCCCCAGCTTGCACCTTGGGGAGAGTCAGTAGGAAGAGTTGGGGAGAGTCAGTAGGAGGAGTTGGGGAGGAGTTACATGACGCACATATAATGAGATGTATCACATTCTGCGTCTCTACCCCAGCTTGCACCTTGGGGAGAGTCAGTAGGAGGAGTTGGGGAGGATTAACCTGGTGCACACATTATAATGAGATGTATCACATTCTGCGTCTGCGTCCCAGCTTGCACCTTAGGGAGAGTCAGCAGGAGTTGGGGAGGAGTGACATGGCGCACACATTATAATGAGATGTATTACATTCTGCGTCTCTGCACCAGCTTGCACCTTGAGGAGAGTCAGTAGGAGGAGTTGGGGAGAGTTACATGGCGCACACATTATAATGAGATGTATCACATTCTGCGTCTCTGCCCCAGCTTGCACCTTGGGGAGAGTCAGTAGGAGGAGTTGGGGAGAGTTACATGGCGCACACATTATAATGAGATGTATCACATGGGGTTCATTTTCTAAAGTCTCCAGGCTGCAAAAGTAAGGAAAAGCCTCCGCAAAAGCAGAACCATATTCATCAAAGCAAAGGAATCCCATTGAAAGAAATGAGTTTTTCCGTTGATAAAGGATTTGAACACATTTTGAACACGTTGTGCAGCTTAAATAACCCCCACTGCACCATTATTTTCCCGTTTATTTGGCCCCGAAAATCCTCCACATCTCACGTGGCGTAATGCTAAAATTCAGATGTAAGAAGCTGTTCTTATATGCAGTACGCCGCAGCTCTGCACCACGGAAGGGTGCAGTGCGTCTAGACACACGTTTCTCTACATTAGTAGAGTTATTATACACAATTAAAAACACTTCCTTTGGTGATTTAAGCATTGATCATTGAGGGTATAGCACACTAATAATGACTGTAATATGGGACCTCCAACAGTTTTTTCTTAGTTTTGTTCTTTTCTATCAATTTTGCCTCATAATTGCTTTAGTTCAGGGGTAGCCAACGCCAGTCCTTAAGTCAAAGACTGAGCCACTGATTGAGCCACCTATGCTGAAGCAGGGATATCCTGAAAAACAGACATGTTGGTAGCTCTTGAGGACTGGAATTGGCTACCCCTGCTTTAATTCATATCCCCCTTTTGAGGGTTATTTATCAGGGTCTCCCAGCCGCAAAATTGGGGCATTATCATTGAAAGCAAAAGCACTTTCCTAATTGATCAATCTGATGCCAGGTGTTCGCCGTGGTTTTGATAACTGACCCCCCGTTGAGTTTTATCAAATTAGATCAGACATCAAAATTTCCCTGTTAGATTTATCACCAAAAAAATAAGTAACTGGGGGGGATTAAAAGTAAGATGTCTCATTGATAAATCCATTTCTATGTATGACACCTGTTTTGTACTAAGGGAATTTTGATGCATAACTCCCCAGTGTCTCAAAAGGTTGTATGTCAAAAAGTGTGATTTTGAAAATGACACACAAAATTCTTTCTTTTTAATTTACACATATTAAGGGTTACACCTCTTCTGTGTCCTTCTAAGTAGCTAAGAATTTCCTAGTAAATCTGGTGAGGTTTTTCAGATAATTACACAGAGGAATTAACAAAGTAGCATGATGATTCAAACTAAAGAGGTCAGAAAAATACACCCCCCGCCCCCACCCCAAAAAAAACCCCCAATGTGCTTACTGTATATCAATATAATATAACGTTAAATTGAGGATCAGTGCTACATCCACAGCATGAGGAGAACCTCCCATCTGACCACTGCAGTAAGGTGGACATGCAGCAGGTAATGAGGATGCTGAGTATCACCACAGCAGAAGCACAGGAACAGGCACACGCCTGTGGTAGAGGTCTTTTGTATCTACGCATGCAGTATATTACCGCGTTGTTGTTTGCAACGGGGTTAAGGAAGTTATTTTCTCATGTCCCCCAAATGCAGAAAACAAACTAGACCAGTTTATCATAGGAAAAAAATCCCTTGGGTTTCCCTGAAATCCCTTCTGTCTGGAAAAATCTGGTGGTGTTTTTGCTACACTATACGACGCATGTTTTTGGATGGATTGTATGACTTTTTAGCACTAAAATACTGACGTATTTAAAATATAAACGTACATAGGAGTTTTTCCTTTCATAAGTCTGGTGCTATTTTTTTCTCTCCCTGGTTTCAGCCCCGTTTTGCAGACGGGGAACGGGAGACTTTAATAAATAAATTCCATACTTTCAACTCCGGGACTGGGCAAACCGTGACAGATGTCCCACCTCTTCTCTGACTGGAGCGTTATAATTATTGTGACGTACGCAACACAGAGGGATCTCTCTGTTGCAAATTAATGTGAAAAATGCCGTAACACCAGATCAATAAAATAAATAAATTAACCTTTACTGTGCCACCATCCCTCTTGTACCTCTGTGTCATCGCAGTCATCGCAAAACGCGCCTCGGTCCATGATCAGGGCCTCTGCCCGGCCAGGTACACACCAGTATGTCATTAGGGCAATGGAACGATTAAATACAATAGACCAGATGTGTTATACAGACAACCCTGGGTTACAGAAGAGTAGAGCCAGCAGCCTATTACAGGATAGCTTTGTTGTTATGTAGTCCTATATAGCCCATATTCAGTGTACTCTGCATGGGGTGGGGGAGTCTGAAACCAGCTGCCTGCATTATAAACATGAAGGGGGTCTCCTGGCTACAAAAGTGGGGGGAAACCAGTGCAAAAAAACAGCACCAGATTTACAAAATAAGAAGTAATCCCAGTGAAATTAATTGGAGATTTTCCCTTGATAAATCTGATGTTGTTTTTTTTGCTCCATTTTCCTTCCACTTTTGCAGCCGGAAGACTTTGATTCATGGCCCCTATGGAGTTATAGTGCCACCCATAACATACAAAAGGGGCCCTGGGGTCACTTGCCAAAGTGTCCCAGGAGCACGGCTGAGACATACAGTACAACAGCACCAAGACCAGCAAAGCAAACACAACACATGGCCTTCAATGGCATTGGTTTTGCTGAGTAAATCTGGTGTTGTTTTCTGCGCTTGATTATCCTGACACGTTGGGATTTTCAAGAGTCGCTGGAATTTACGGCTCGGAGACTTTGAAACATGATAAACTCCAGATTTACCCGGTAACATGAATCCCATTAAAACAAATGTAATCATTAAGAACATGCATGAGCGTATTCACATCCCCAAACGCGTCCTAACCATTAAAAAGTACACAGCATAGAGGGTTTCCCCTGCCGGGATTACACAACACTATTATTCATCTGACCAGAACAACACTGCCCTGAGCACCATTAGAAAGCACCACTAAGGTGTGAAACGCGTGGGAGGAACCTTTCTGCTCTTAGACTGTCACATGTTATATGTCTCAATAAAGCCTCATTACCTGGGTTCCCGTGTTCACTGTGATCATTCAGCAGACCTGGGGCTGCCATCTACACTCATGATCTTCTTTGTGTGCTGTAACAAACCAGATGTATCGGGTCAAATATCTTAAGGAGCTCTAAGCTCCATTTCAATTCATTGGAATGGGCCATAAGGTCCCTGACGACTTAACTCCCCTTAGAAGACATGGACCATATCTTCAGATTTGTATTGTAGAGTGTACTGTAGCTAGAATTTCCCCTCGTGTGAAATGACAGATTTGCTGTACTGTATGTTGATTAGAGGCAAATTATTTCTCAGAAACCTTTAAGGTTCTCCAATCATCTGCTCCTTCCTACATATCAGCGCTGATCTCTCGCTATGCCCCTTCTCGTCTCCTGCGCTCCACCCATAACGGTTTCCTTCCCACCCCTTTCACCTCTTCTGCTCTCTCTCGCATTAAACCTTTCTCCCTCGCTGCCCCTTACCTGTGGAACTCCCTCACCCTCGGTATACACCAAGCACCTTCTCTACCCACCTTTAAGTCAACCTAAAAACTCACCTTCGATAGCCCAGCGTTATGGCTGCAATTCCACCGCACTGTCACTCATACCAAACATTGTAGCCAATGACTGCCATCTTATCTAAGTGAAGGCCCTTACTCCCTACCTGCTGTCTCTGTTGTATCTCCCAACATACCATTTATATTGTAATCTCTTCGGGGCAGGGATTTCCTTTCCTATTGTCTGATTTTGTTGCACTTATTGTATTATAATTCCCTGTACTGATTTTGTCTCTTTTGTAAAGCACTGAGTACACTGTGTGCTCGATATAAATTAAGATATACAGTACTGTACATACAAATTATTTAAAAATACGGAAGAGCAGATTTTAAGCCTGAGACGTGCCTTTATTACCTGTGTTTATAAAGTAATGATAGAAAACACGTATGAGTTTATTCACATGTCTCAGACAGGTCCCCAAACCTGACTTATCCCATACCTGGCATACAATGCTTTCACTGCAGCCAAGGATTCTGGGTAATGACATGCAAATGAGCACTTAGTCTGTCACTCTTTGCTTCTTTTTTCTCAGATACATTTGGTGTTTTTTGCACAGGTGTTGCACCCATTTTGCACCTGGTTGGCTCTCAAACCCAGAGTTATCTAAGCAAATAAACTCCACAGCTTTTCATTGGATTTCATTTTCTTGGATACATCTAGTGCTAATTTTTGCCTCACTTTTTAAGTTAGCAGACTTAACTTAAGTCAATTAAGTTTATTTATTTAAGTTAAGTCTCCTGTCTGCAAAACCAGGGCAAAATCAGTGCACACAAATAGCAGCAGATTTATCAAATGACCGTGTACACTGGCACTTAATAGGATTCCTTTTCTATGATGAACGTGGTGCTATTTTCGCACTGATTCTGCCTTAGTTTTGTAGTTGCGGGGAGTCTATAGCAACCATACTATACGGTGCAGTTATTGTGCCCTAGCATTGCTCCACAATTGCCTTAATACATAGGGGTCCGGATACATTCAGCGGGATGTCTTCTTTGTAAATATGATGCTGTTTTTGGGACTTGGAGACTTTAGTAAACAATCCCCTAAAGAAAATAGGTTTGAATTGTGTTGCCGACCCTTCTCGCAGCCAATGGGTTAATCCAGAAATCCCCCCTGCTCTTTCACTATTGATTTTGTTACCGAGTTCGGACCAGTGGGCCCTCTGGAGCTGAATCATGTTTTTTGTAGCCCTGTGGACCCTCTGGCTTCCAAGATACTTCACGTCTAGTGGTCGTTCATTCAGCACCGATCCAGGCAATCAAAATGGCTGTTAAACCCTGCAATAGCAAGCCTGCGATGTCATTGGAGGGATGCTATGAAATGACCGCGGGGGCCATCTTTAAAAATCCAGAAAGGCGCACAGGGAACAAAACCGGGTATCACAGGAACCAAAGTGGAGCTAAAATCACAGGCAACTAAATAGGGGTACCAGGCGGCTTCTCCAACAATACTGGACACAATGGTGACAGGTGCGATGAGCTTGAGACGCCCGCACACACACACACACACACTGCTCCAGGCTGCTTCCTCCTCTCCTTGGCTCCATCCCCAGGGTCCTGACACCTCCTGCTTATTGGCTGCTGCTGCTGGGTAATGCAGCCAATCAGAACGGAGGAAGCTGCCCAGCCCCCTAACAGCCCTGCTCTCTCCCTCCTCAGGGAAATCCCGCAGTCCCCCCCCAAGCCGGTCAGGTCACTATGTCCAGAGAGGTAATATCGGACATATAGATGTCCAGTATTACCTCTAATTTTTACTGGACAGTGTTTCCAAATACAGGTCAGCCCTGTTCAATACTGGACACCTGGCAACCCTACCAGTGAACTAAACCAGTAACTATCCCGGGAACCAGGAGTTGAAATTCTTTAAAAACAAATCTATTGGCAAAATGGCTTTGCTGCTTCAAGTATCACTTGATACTCAGTATCACTGCACACTGCAGTACATTCGTTTCCAAAGGTCCTGAGCACATGTGGCATGTGCCAACCACCGACCTCTTTCTGTTTTTCCATATTCTATTTCGGTTTTGTCACTGTCACTTTCCCTTGCTTCTTCCCCTCTGTCTTTAACTCCCTTATCTCATCATCTTATCTCCGCTGTCTTCCCCCTCTCCCTCCCTCCGGTGGGGCGGGCCTCCCCAGTTCCTCTTTAATAGCAGAGTGGCATACAGTACAGCACTGTCACATAACACAGTGACAGAGGAGAGCGCAGAGAGAGAGACAGCTGCAGTAACAGGAGGAAGGCTGGACCCGTACAGAAAAGACACGCAGGGTGGGAAGGGTATGAACTCTCCCACCTCCTCCTCGAGAGGTACGTGCCATAACCCTACCAATTATTTAATGTCAGGGGTTACCTTCTGCCGCAATGTGGCGATAAACCGTAACAAAGTTGATCAAATCCCCCAAAATGTGGTGCTAAATCTGGTGCTGTTTTTTTTTCACCCGCCAGAAGGTAAACATTTGTAAGTTGCCCGTGTCACGCGCCAGTTATATGCAAGAAAAACATCTTCAAAGTAACAGTTACGGTGAAGTTGGTTGGTTTTAATTTCTGCCACAATTGGAATACAGCAAATGAATACTTCAGTATTAGGTGATACCTTTTTTTTAAATTTAATTCAGAATATAAAAGAACAAACTGCATTCTGGTTTGTCAGAGGAAAACATGGAGTGGTTTTTAACGGGGCTCCTTTTCTCTGCTAATGTGAGCCGGTTTTCTCTGGTAGTAATTGCAGCCAGGATGTATTTGTGTAGTGAGATATTAGCCGGGGGAAGACACCTGTGTATCGCAGGAAGAGAAAGCAGCAGAGGCAAGAAGTAGCAGTTACACATCAATCTGAGAGTGAGCGCGAGGCAGGGGCGCAGTGTACGTGGGCATTAGACACCTGCATGAAATTGAAGCTTTAGGAGGTATGCTGGAAATGTTATGCGCATCCAAAACCTTCAGCCAGTGGCGTAAACGCCAATGAGTAACTGTCAAATGTAAGTAATTTCTCGCGTCTGTGTGTCTACATCAGGGGTCTCAAACTCAATCCTCAAGGGCCACCAACAGGCCAGGTTTTATGGATATCCCTGCTTCAGCACAGGTGGCTCAATCAGAGGCTCAGACTTCAAAGACTGAGCCATTGATTGAGCCACCTGTGCTGAAGCAGGGATAGCCATAAAACCTAGCCTGTTGGTGGCCCTTGAGGATTGAGTTTGAGACCCTGTATGTATAGATGTATATCTTTATGTATATAGTACCATGCAGGTACATAGCACTTTACCGCAGCGATACACGTGACATAATATTATAACATAATGGGAATAAGAGCTTCATAAACACACATACCCAGCAAGCTCTAAGGAACCCCAAATATTACCACATAATATATATGTATATGTGTCAATTGGAGTGCTAATGGGCGTGGCTAAATGTATACAACATAAAACAAAGAAGCTCAAAGCTACATCCAATATGACAAAAATACACAGTGAAATACCTATATATCTCTTGAAAAAGGGTCATTTAGTTAAACCCTTTGGCCAAAGAGTTATAAGCCTGCTAGCCACATCAAGGCATGACCATTAGCAGGTCCTAAAACTAACTGATTAAAATTCCTGTTTACCTCTATAATTAGAGGAAGAATGATCGCATTGGATCTGTCACAACCAGCTGTATGCAAGACCTGCTCACATGGAAAGTGGGCAGGGGCGAGCTTAAACCCTGGGAGGGAGGGAGGGGCCACTGACCTCCAAAACAGCTGAGACCAGCTGGACAAAGTTAATAGACACACAAATACCCAGCAAGCTCTAAGGAACCCCAAAACTTTCCATGTGAGCAGGTCTTGCATGCAGCTGGTTGTG
Organism: Ascaphus truei; assembly: GCF_040206685.1. Lineage (NCBI taxonomy): Eukaryota > Metazoa > Chordata > Amphibia > Anura > Ascaphidae > Ascaphus > Ascaphus truei. The sequence continues at coordinate 121,242,272 of NC_134488.1, read as the reverse complement.
ACAGATCCAATGGGATCATTCTTCCTCTAATTATAGAGGTAAATAAGCTTTAATCAGTTAATGTTAGGACCTGCTAATGGTCATGCCTTGATATGGCTAGCAGGCTTATAACTCTTTGGGCAAAGGGTTGAACTAAATGACCCCTTTTCAATAGAATATATAGATATTTCACTGTGCATTTTTGTTATATTGAATGTAGCTTTGGGCTTCTTTATTTTTTGTTGAATAAAAGCTTCAGACATAAAACTATAGGAAAAGGAGTCCCTGTCCCGAAGAGCTTACAAACTAACTATGGGCATTTCAATAATACCTTTATACTCAATATGTTTCATTCTAGTGTGTGTGTGTGTGTGTGTGTGTGTGTGTGTGTGTGTGTGTGTGTGTGTGTGTGTGTGTGTGTGTGTGTGTGTGTGTGTGTGTGTGTGTGTGTGTGTGTGTGTGTGTGTGTGTGTGTGTGTGTGTGTGTGTGTGTGTGTGTGCGCGTGCGTATGTGTGTTTTTGCTTTTTTGCTTTTTTGCTCATGTTTATATTTAAATAAATAGACAGATAGACACTTTGTACATCTTCTCTTGGGACTACATTACATGGCTCTCTGGCAATGAAGAGGTTAAGTGAGGGGGTCTTTATTACTTTTACTTCTAGCAACATGAAATTTACATTTCAGTAGAAATATTGATCTTGGTTTCTTTTCCCAGATAACTGGGGGAGGGTGTGTGTCACTGAATGAGTCACTGTTGGGGACCATGTGGTTTGGTGACACTACGGATTTCCCAAACATTGACTCACAGCTGGGGATTCCTAGTGTTCTCTCAGAGGCACTGACATATGCACAGCCGTACACCCACACAGGCACACCACTTCTCTCTGCCTTGCCTGTGCTCTCATGCATGTTCCCCATAGATGTGTCAGAAAGGAATGAGACTTAATGCTGGGGAATTAGCATAGTTCTCTTTCTCATCAAGTCCTGCTACCAGCAGCAATGCCCCCATCTTAAGGACAGGGTCATGCGCAGAGCAGGGTATAGAGCCAGTTCTGGGAGTGTCACAGAGCCATGCACACTCAGCAGTCAGAGCAGGGTATAGAGCCAGTTCTGGGAGTGTCACAGAGCCATGCACACTCAGCAGTCAGAGCAGGGTATAGAGCCAGTTCTGGGAGTGTCACAGAGCCATGCACACACTCAGCAGTCAGAGCAGGGTATAGAGCCAGTTCTGGGAGTGTCACAGAGCCATGCACACTCAGCAGTCAGAGCAGGGTATAGAGCCAGTTCTGGGAGTGTCACAGAGCCATGCACACTCAGCAGTCAGAGCAGGGTATAGTGCCAGTTCTGGGAGTGTCACAGAGCCATGCACACACTCAGCAGTCAGAGCAGGGTATAGTGCCAGTTCTGGGAGTGTCACAGAGCCATGCACACACTCAGCAGAGTCAGAGCAGTGAATACAGGCGGAGCACAATTATCCCCATGTTTACTTAGTGGTGCTATACCAAAAGACACTTTGTATGTGAATCTGCTGTACAGTGGCATCACACAATTTAATACATAGAACTGAAATAGGAACATGTATTAGTTTCTCTCTTAGCATTACTACATATTAACGTTACTGCATATTAGCGTCACTACATATTAACGTTACTGCATATTAGCGTCACTACATATTAGCATTACTACATATTAACGTTACTGCATATTAGCGTCACTACATATTAGCATTACTACATATTAACGTTACTGCATATTAGCGTCACTACATATTAGCATTACTACATATTAGCGTCACTACATATTAGCATTACTACATATTAGCGTCACTACATATTAGCGTCACTGCATATTAGCGTCACTGCATATTAGCGTCAATGCATATTAGCGTCACTGCATATTAGCGTCTTAGCGTTACTACCTATTAGCGTCACTACATATTAGCGTCACTACATATTAGCATTACTACATATTAGCGTTACTGCATATTAGCGTCACTACATATTAGCATTACTACATATTAGCGTTACTGCATATTAGCGTCACTACATATTAGCGTCACTGCATATTAGCGTCACTGCATATTAGCGGCACGTCACTGCATATTAGCGTCAATACATATTAGCGTCACTACATATTAGCGTCACTACATATTAGCGTCACTACATATTAGCGTTACTGCATATTAGCGTCACTACATATTAGCATCACTACATACTGTATTAGCATCACTACATATTAGCGTCACTACATATTAGCGTCACTACATATTAGCGTCACTGCATATTAGCGTCACTGCATATTAGCGTTACTACATATTAGCGTTACTGCATATTAGCGTCACTACATATTAGCGTCACTACATATTAGCGTTACTGCATATTAGCGTCACTACATATTAGCATCACTGCATATTAGCGTCACTGCATATTAGCGTCACTACATACTGTATTAGCATCACTACATATTAGCGTCACTACACTGCATATTAGCGTTACTACATATTAGCGTTACTGCATATCAGCATCACTACATATTAGCGTCACTGCATATCAGCGTTACTACATATTAGCGTCACTGCATATTAGCGTCACTGCATATTAGCGTTACTACATATTAGCGTTACTGCATATCAGCATCACTACATATTAGCGTCACTGCATATCAGCGTTACTACATATTAGCGTCACTGCATATTAGCGTCACTGCATATTAGCGTTACTACATATTAGCGTTACTGCATATTAGCATCACTACATATTAGCATCATTACATATTAGCGTTACTACATATTAGCGTTACTACATATTAGCGTTACTACATATTAGCGTTACTACATATTAGCGTTACTACATAGTAGCGTTACTACATAGTAGCATCACTACATATTAGCGTTACTGCATATTAGCATCACTACATAGTAGCATCACTACATATTAGCGTTACTGCATATTAGCAGTAGTTGTTAAATGTTAATCGGATATTATCATACATAAATAAGACAATGAATGGAAATGAAGACAGCATAATTTTGCCACTGTCCAAATCTTTAGTAAGACAACACTTTGAATATGGAGAACAGTTTTGGGCACTACTTCATAAAAGAGATTATGGAAATGGGCAAAGTGCAGATCCACCAAATTAATAAAGGGGATGGAAGGTTTGACTTATGATGGAAGCTATACATATTAGGTGTGTTTATATTAGAAAAGAGGTGTCCAAGAATGGATACAATATGAAAAATGTTGTATGGTGCTCTAAAGACAAAATCGTAGTAAAAATAGAATGATGTCTGGAGAAAACAACCCGTGTATTATATGACTGTCCAACAAGATGTAACCTGGTAGATTATGATCCCACGTAGCACAGCAGTAAGGATATATTCATATACACCTGCCGGTGACCAGTAGATTAAACATCCTATAGCAATAGACAATGTTTTGTTCATTATTTGTGATCCATTAAATTAGCTTTATTTTTATGGGAACGCATCCTGGTGGTTTCTTGCTGTATCATCAGCACTGGATATAGTGCTCCGTTTTTTCCTTCCTCTTCCTTCAAGAATGGATACAATGACCTACTATAAATATATTCAGGGATAATACAAGGAGCTTTCAAAAGAACTATTCATCGCAAGGGCAATGCAAACGACACAGAGTCATCCCTTAAAATTGGAGAGAAAGGCGATTTAACTAGTCGTAAAGCAAAGGATGGTATACAGTACGGGCAGTTAAAATGTGGAATCTATCACCTATTATCTATTAAGAAAAGGTTGGACATCTTTTTAGAAAGGAAATATATACAGGGATATACCAAATAAGTAAACATGGGAAGCATGTTGATCCAGGGAGTAATCTGATTGCCATTATTGAATTACATTTTTCCCCGTATGAGACATAATTGGCTAATGTTTCACGTAGGTTTTTTGTTTGCCTTCCTCTGGATCAGTATGAATATTAATACAAATAAAGGCTGAGTATCGCAGTCAACTACATTTAGCATAGGTTGAACTTGATGGACATACGTCTTTTTTCAACCTCATCTACTATGTAAGTATGTAACTATAACTATGTAACTATGTATGGGCCTCTAATAAATATTACATTAAATGCTCCCATTTACCAGCAACACAATATCCTGTGCATGCAACCTTTATTCATGTTCATGTAGATATTGGAAAAAATATGTTGTATGGTGCTCTAATGAAAAAACCGTAGTCAAAAAGGAATAATGTCTGGAAAAACAACCCTATATTATGTAGGTGTCCAATAGGATGTAGCCTGGTAGAAGATAATCCCACATAGCAAAGCGGTAAGGATAAAATCATATACACCTGCCGGTGACCAGTAGATAAAACATCCTATAACACTGGACAGAATGAAAAGGGTCAAACTGGAATAAACTCACTTGGGATTCTGTTTCCACGATAAGCAGCAAGTCCAATGTATCCAGTGACCTAGGGTTGAGTGTGCCTCCGTTTGTAGATGAACACCAGAGAGAAAGGAGAAGAAAAACGAAGCACTATATCCAGTGCTGATGATGCAGCAATAAACCACCAGGAATGCGTTCCCATAAAAATAAAGCTATTTTAATGGATCAAAAATACACAGGCGGCACACTTTATTTGAGTGTGGCTCATTCCGCAAGCCGGGATATGTCCCGGCTTGCGAGCCGCACTCCCTCGGCGTGCCGCGCATCACCGATGCGCGGCCACGCGTCATCGGGTGCCTGTGCCGCCTGTACGCGTGCCCAGGGCTCCCCGAGGGAGCCCTGGTGTCGCGCGGATGTGAGGACGGCGGCGGGACGTTCCGGGGGACCCGGCGAGGAGAGGGGGAAGCCCCGATCGGCGGGCCTCTCCTCCGAGGCTTCGGCGCGCGCCCGGCACCCTCCGGCGCGCGCCAGGTTACTGCTTCGGCCGAGAACGGGCAAATGCTCAAATAAACTCGGCCGCGACAGTATGGTACAATACACACCAACGCGTTTCGGACTATTCATAGTCCGAAACGCTTTGGTGTGTTTTGTACCATATTTTTGATCCATTAAAATAGCTTTATTTTTATGGGAACGCATTCCTGGTGGTTTATTGCTGCATCATCAGCACTGGATATAGTGCTCCGTTTCTCTTCTCCTTTCTCTCTCATGTAGATATTGTCATGAAAACTACACCTCCCTTTTTTTTTTTTTGATGTCCCAGAAGTCATTATTAAAAGTGCACATTTACAAGACACTCAGTATAATCTAGAAGTTACATTGTGGCCACTTCCTCTGGACCCTACATAAAATATAAGTAATCACTTAAAGCTGCAGTTCAGTCTTTTTTTTTTTTTTTTTAATTTATTTTTTTACTTCAATAGTTTCATGTGGGCAATCTCTAATTACCTAAAGAACTGCATAGCTGCCGGTCAATTCGTTCTCCGTCTATTGATCGGCAAAGTTTGGCGACATCTTTAAATATGGGGAATGTAAATCGTTGATATAGGAACAAGCATGTTTCTTAAAATAGAATACAAGAAAATTGGTCTTTCAAAGTTGTTTTTTAAACAGAAAATGCTAAAAGTATTTTTTCTTACTACAGAACTGATTTATTAAAAAAAAACACACATGCAGGATATTGCATGAACTGCAGCTTTAATCATGTAGTAGCCGTGTCATTATCATGATTACACTATACCCTTCTTTTCATAGTAATAAGGACACGTTTGAACAGCAGAGACATTCACTTTCAGTCACCACGTGGCTTCGTCATTGAAAGTGTGTCATACATTATTCTGAGGCCAGAGTCGTGTGTGGTATGAATAGCCCAGATAGCTTCAACTCGTTCCTCTTACAAGCAAAACAAGTCCTTTAGTCTTTCTTAGTTTTATTGAGGAAAACGTAGATTCACAAAGGCACATGTGAGAGAAGGTGTTATGAGAGAATGTCTCTATATTGAGTGCGCTTGATAGTGGGGAAAGGTGAAAAGGATGAGGCCTTGCCAGTAGAGCAAATAGCAGAAGGTACTCACTCAGCCAATGGTGAAGGTGAAAAGGAAGTGTGAGTGTATTCTGGGTAACAAGATAGCCTGGGGACAGACCATCTGTGAGCAAGGCAGAGGGGGAGAGAGCAGACTAGCCCATTCTGAGAGAAAGGCTGAGGTTGCTATAGCAACTCACTGACTATGTCTGAGTAAACAACATGTGTATCAAAAATGTTGCCTTTTCACATGCAGCAAGCTGCTGGGACAGGGAAAATAACAGGCAGCTGAACTAGGGAGAAATGAATCCCATAAACTGCAAAGGGAGACAGAGGAATATGGAATCTAGTTCCATGACATACATGTGTCTGTGTCCCCGTGCTCACCTCTCTGGGGGAAAACCATGTTCTTTAAATGAGGCAGATTATAAGTGGCCCGATTAAATTATGCAGACATGAGAATGAAAGGTCTCAGGTTGACCCTATTAATGAGTTTCTTTCACAGATTTTTGTTTTTTTATATCCACCTTTAAAGGGGGGCCTCTACCAGGACCAAAGTGTACTGATAGCAGTGATGGATTTAATGGGAGGAGTGGCTCAGTGAGTAAAGACACTTACTGGCACTGAGTTTGAAGCAGGGGAACCTGGTGTCGGCGCCTTGTGACCTTGGGCAAGTCACTTTATCTCCCTGTGCCTCAGGCACCAAAAAACATAGATTGTAAGCTCCACGGGGCAGGGACCTGTGCCTGCAAAATGTCTCTGTAAAGCGCTACGTCAAAGAACAATTATTATTATTATTATTATTAAACCTGGGTGATTAATGCCTCTTTACCCAAATCCTATATGTAATTTTTTTTATTATTTTAATAAACATGGTGAGCTGAGATTAGCGAGTGGTTTGATTTCCTCTGGCTTCTTCCTTCTGTGTGATAGCACTGTGTGAGTTTATGTATCCAAGCAAAAGTGGGGCAATTCTGGGGCAAACAACGCACTGCACCATATGTATCAAAGAAAAAATCCTATCGATTCCAGTGGGATTTTATTCTTTGATGCACATTGTGCAGATCTGTTGCCCCAGAATTGCCCCACTTTTGCCTTGATACATATGCCCTGGTGCATTAAACACGGGTTTGCAGAGGCGGGACCCTCCTGCTCCCCCTCCTCCATATACCTGTGTCGGCTCTCTGATCGGGGCTGGGTGTGAATAAGAGGAAGCACTTCATTGACAAACACTCCACTGTTCAGAAGCCTAGAAGGAAAAGGAACTTGTGCCTCATTTCCCATCAAGATCCAATATGCCAGATATTTCATTTAATCATGGTTACATTTATTTAAGTAAGCCAAAATAGTTTTTTTTTTGTCAGCTAAGATGGATTGCACCTTTAAAAAAATGTACACACCAGTATGTGAATACACAGAAGAGTTAACTATACTATAGAATAGATGAGGGGTGGGCAATTTAAGAACAACCTCTCTAATCCAGACTAGCAGTATTCACCCACTGGGGCGAGTCTTATCTACCTGAAGAGTGTCACTTAAAAAAATAGCACTAGTGACCCCACAGACTTAAGTAGAGTCTCGTTCCTCATGGTCAGACTTATTGAATCTCATGTTTTCTCACAATTTCACTTAAGTTAGCTGTAGGGTCTCGGATCCTGGCAGCTATGGGATCCCACAGGAAAGGGAGCTGTCCTGGAGTATCTCACTCCCTGGTCAGTTCGGCCTCGGCCAGGGTGAGGCTGAGCAGGCGCTCGCTCGCGCTGGCCGCTCTGCAACACATTGCTGCAATGTGTGTGGCCAGCGCGAGCGCCTGCACAGCGCTTAGCTGCTTGCGAAGCAAGCAAATGTGACTTTTCCGCTCGCTGGCGCGTCACGTGAGCGGTTCGCCCAATGAGGGCAAACCAACTCCAGATGTCATGGCTGCGCCCCCCGAAACGCCCACCCGCGCATACCTAGCTGTCCACAAATCTCCCGGCCGGTCAGAGCGCGTGACGTCACTGCGCAGGAGCGCCCGCTCCCTGCCTGGCCGCAGCCTTAGTCTCCTGCTGCCCAGTATAAGCAGCTGAGACGCTCTGTTACAGTCCAAGGCCCAGGTTAGGGAATCCCAGGTGTCCCCGTTAGAAGTTCTCACCCACACACATAGTCATCCCTGATTTGCATCACCGTACACATCCTCGTCATACAGATTGTACTTACAAATCTGCCACCAAGCCCCTCTACCAGGGAGAATCCCCCAGCTGCCCTCACACCCACTGTATGTGTGTTACAGAAGCCATAGTAAGGGTGGGGGAAGGGGTGGGAGCGAGCCCCCAACCACTGATGTTTACTACAGAACTCTTCACCCATTCTTCCTGTAATGAACTTCCCCTATATACCCGACTGCCTCCCATTGCACCTGACCTTTGTGCACATGGCTAGGTAACATCTATATACACTGTGGGACCTGAGCGTAGGGGTTAAAGGTCACATGACACAGGAAGTGACATTTGGGTTCTCTAGTAAAGTCCATACAGAACAGCCATTGAAACTGGGGCAGGAGTCCCAACCTTCCCTTTTTAAATAGGAGATGGCTCTGTGTCTTCATTCGGGTTGGATTTTTACATCAAATATTGCAATTTCCAAATGTGACATAGACGGACATCTCGGGGTGATCCGAGGCCTGGTGACAAACCCTGCCAGGTAGGTGATCTTTGTCCCATTGTGCATACAGGCAGAGTAGACTCAAAGAGAAATGAACACACACACACACACACAAACACACACACATGAACAGCAGGAAGTTTTATTGCAACGCACACACAGCAGTCACGCAGCAGTGCACAGCGATAGAGCAGTGTCACAGAACAGCCACAGAGCAGCGAGTCACAGGGCAGTGTCACAGAGCAGTGTGTCACAGAGCAGTTACAGAGCAGTCACACAGCAATGTATCACAGAGCAGCGAGTCACAGAGCAGTCAGTCACAGAGCAGTGTCACAGAGCAGTCACAGAGCAGTGTGTCACAGAGCAGCGCGCCACAGAGCAATGTGTCACAGAGCAGTGTCACAAAGCAGTGTGTCACAGAGCAGCGTCACAAAGCAGCGAGTCACAGAGCAGCGAGTCACAGAGCAATGTGTCACAGAGCAGCCAGTCACAGAGCAGTCAGTCACAGAGCAGTCACAAAGTAGTGTGCCACAGAGCAGTCAGTCACAGAGCAGCCAGTCACAGAGCAGCCAGACACAGAGCAGCCAGCCACAGAGCAGTCAGTCACAGAGCAGTCAGTCACAGAACAGCCAGTCACAGAGCAGTGTGTCACAGAGGAGCCAGTCACAGAGGAGCAGTCACAGAGCAGCCAGTCACAGAGCAGTCACTCACAGTGCAGTCACAGAGCAGCCAGTCACAAAGCAATGTCACAGAGGAGCCAATCACAGAGCAGCGTGTCACAGAGCAGCGAGTCACAGAGCAGTTTCACAGACCAGTCACAGAGCAGCGAGTTAGAGTTGTGTCACAGAGCAGCGTGTCACTGAGCAGCGTGTCACAGAGCAGTGTGTCACAGAGCAGCGTGTCACAGAGCAGCGAGTTACAGAGTTGTGTCCTAGAGCAGTCACAGAGCAGTGTGTCACAGAGCAGTTTCACAGAGCAGCGAGTCACAGAGCAGTTTCACAGAGCAGTCACAGAGCAGCGTGTCACAGAGCAGCGAGTTACAGAGTTGTGTCACAGAGCAGTCACAGAGCAGCGCGTTACAGTTGTGTCACAGAGCAGCGTGTCACAGAGCAGCGAGTTACAGAGTTGTGTCCCAGAGCAGTCACAGAGCAGTGTCACAGAGCAGCGAGTTACTCAGCAATCACAGAGCAGTGTGTCACAGAGCAGTTTCACAGAGCAGCGAGTCACAGAGCAGTCACAGAGCAGCGTGTCACAGAGCAGCGAGTCACAGAGCAGCGAGTTACAGAGTTGTGTCCCAGAGCAGTCACAGAGCAGTGTCACAGAGCAGCGAGTTACTCAGCAGTCACAGAGCATTGTCACAGAGCAGCTAATCACAGAGTACCCAATCACAGAGCAGCGAGTTACTGAGCAGTCACAGAGCAGCGCACAGAACCAATATGGTTAATTACCAAAGTCTTCCGGCTGCAAACCCTGTGCGAAATAAATGCACCAGATTTACCCAGGGAAACTCCCAGGGACTCTCTCCCATATATTGCAAATGGGAATTCAGTTTCACAGCGCAGGAATGGGAAACACCATAGCACCAGATAAAAGCTTACATTGTTTCCCATTGATTTTGCACCCGAGATTTTTTATTTATTCAACTTTTGCAGCCAAGACACTTTGATAACCAAAAAAAGAAAAACCCAACTGCTTTCCATGGGATTACTTTTCTTTAATAAATATAGTGGTGGTTTTTTTTTACACTGCATTTGCCAGGAGATTTTGGTAAATAACACCCCTGGGTTTAGAGAACACTCGTTCTGTAACTTTCTAACTTTGGTGGTTATTTACTAAAGTCTCTGGGCTGCAAAATAGTCGCCAATCACATGCAAAGAAAGTGTTCCAGTGCTGCAGCCAGGATGCACAGACCCCGTTATATCCCACCAGTGGCAATTGCCCTTTCCTCCTGTGCCTTCTCGTCTCTTTCTCACCATCTTCCTCTCTTCCTCTGCGTATTTGCGCTGATTATAATTTTCTCGCATTCTTTCATGGCTCTGTTTTGGTTGTGACATCTGTGTCGCCCTTTGGCGCAGCCGAAGGGCAGCCAAAGGGTGTGAGCCGTTTGCTGATGTTTGGTGATGTTAAAACTTCTCTATTTCAATCTGAAACTCACCAGCCCTTTATCCCCTGTACCCAGTTTTCCAACTCTATCTGTCCATGAAAGGTCTATTAACCTCTGTTCTTTTAGTGTAACTATGTATTGTTATAACTCTATGCTCGGGACATACTTGAAAACAAGAGGTAACTCTCAGTGTATTACTTCCTGGCAAAACATGTTTATAAATAAAATAAAGTGACTTGCTTGCGGTGACTGACGCTCTGTCCCGGCTGTCTCTCAGACTGCAGGCCGTACTGTCCTCCTCCTCAGACTGTGAAAAAACTTCTGGAGCAAAAGCGTCAGCGCGAGACAAACCAGGTGAGATCCCGGGGAGAGGGTGCGTTGTAGACAATGGGGTCTACCCATCAGCCTCGGGCCCTTTGCTGCTTTTTATGTGTCTGCTTGATCTGCATCCAATGTAAGGCGCCTGCTGGTCAACGTTGTCTCTTCATACCATGTCAGGCAGGAAGGTTTATACCACCTCTGATTACAGGTTATTTGTCACTTAGAGATAGTGGGGTCAACGGTAAAAAAATGGATACATCGCAATCCCATGATAACATGTGTATCATGTAACTCCAGTGGTCATCATATAATGGTACCTGGAGGAACATACCATCGTTTTTATTTTTTTTAATGTCTCTTTTTCTTTTGGTCCAAAGAGCCCCACGTCGGACAGGTGCAGGGTGTTTTACAATCAGACTCTACTTTTCAGTCACTTTAATTACTCCCCAAGAGTTCTCTGAAATAAGCAAGATGAGAAGAGCCGTGATATGGAAGCCATGTGCAGAATGGCTCTGTGCTGCCATGCACTATGGGGAAAAGGGGATAACACACATTTAACAATTCACCAACTACCATTGAAGCATGTTAAAGCTGATGCTGTTATCTGTGTGTCACCAGGGTTGCCAGGTGGCTTCTCCAGAAATACTGGACATAACGGTGCATGGTGCAACGCGCTGGAGACACGCACACACACCCCTCTCACCGCTCCATGCGGTTTCCTCCTCTCCTTGGCCCCACCCGAGGCTCCTGACACCTCCTCCTTATTGGCTGCATTGCCCAGCAGCAACCAATCAGGCTGGCGGAAGCTGCCCAGCCTCCTTGCATTAGCCCTGCTCGAGGAAATCCCGCAGCCCCCCCAAGCCAGTCAGGTCACTATGTCCAGGGTTGTAATACCGGTATACACATACATCTCCAGTATTACCTCTACATATTTACTGGCAGAGTGTCCAAATACAGGACAGACCTGTTCAATACTGGACACCTGGCAACCCCATTTCTACACACATTGAATAGGGCGGACGGGCCTTTGCAGAACATGACACATACACATGTGCACTCAAGACAGATCCCATATGAGACATATATAGGAAGGTGAATGAGGGAGGAAACCTGTGGACGGGACTTGTGTGACCCATTAATGCCACAAAGCCCAGCTCAGGCTTTCTGGCAGCGACAAGGGATCGCCATATGATATAGTCAACAAGAGTATGTTTTTACCCAACAACTATCTCTCTGACCATGGCATGTTTTCCCGCTGTCTTCTTCTTGCTCCATGACTGTAATTATGTGATGTGTCTTCCTGTAATTCCCTATTTTACTATTGTTTCTTTCAGGTTTCTCCGCCCCTTGTGGAATTTAATCAGGAAGCAGGTGTGTGTCTCTCTATGTAACATATTATACAGTATCTGTCTCTGACTGTGTCTCTCCCTCTGTGTAACTCTCAGTGCACAGGGAGTTTCACTATGCCACCTTATCAGAGCCGCATACTCACCTTCTGAGGCCCCACGCCATGTCAAGCTTAAGAGGCCCCAAAAATGAGAAATAGATGTATTATTCTGACTGAAGGGACCATGGAAAATATAAACATGACACTGAAATGAATGAAAGCGTTATGCTCACACTGTTATATACAAAGATGATAGTGTAACGCTAAAACGAACAGTGTTTGCCCATCACATTCATTTTAATATTTCAAAAAAATTCTGTTGCGATTTTTTGGAGAGCAAAATCATTGACGATGTCTTCAAAGGATAAGCCACGAGGTTTGTCACTTTCAATGCACATGATGCTTCGGGCCATATTTCAACGAAAATGTCCATATTTATAGAGAATCTTCTTTTTCCCCACATCTTTTTCGTTATTTATCATACGATTTTAAAACTTGAAATGCATTATTTTTTTTCTATGTTTGAGGCCCCTCGTATTGTAAGGTCCGGAGCTGTAACTTAGTTATCTTCTGCGCAAAACCGGCACTGCATTTTATATTAGTCCCTTGTCACCCTTTCACTATCTGAAACTCTCTTCCTCTCTCTCCCCCTCCTCCTCTCCCCCCTCTCTCATATCTGTCGAATTGGCTGGAAGGGACAGTTTTGTCCACATATCCCCTCCAACTTCAATGGGAATTTTCAGATACAATAAACACGAACAACCGCTCTGGCAGATACAGAATAAGGCCCGTGTTACTTGGCTCTGTATCAAGGTCCAGCTCTTATTAAACGTGCACTTTTCTTTTTCTCTTGAGGCCGCATCAAATCAGGTTTCTTGTATTTGACATGAGATTAAAGCAGCAATATGGGTTTCATTTAACAAATATATACAGTATACATTATTGCAGGTTTGAAGCAGGGGGGTCCTCGGAGCAGAACTGTGTTAATTTCAGCCACGGGGACCCCCTGCTTCCAGAGATACTTACCTCCGTAGGAGCAGAGGCGGATTTTCAGAGCGGCAATTTTTGTGCGCGTGTGTTGAGAAGGGTCTTGCCTTCTCCAGAGCGCCTCTCCTCCTCCAGCGTCACGTTGTCATGGTGACCCGATGTCAAATGATGATGCGCTGCCATGACATCACAGCATCACATGCCGCCATGATGTTATGACCCTGGTATTTTTCATGGTTTTCCATCAGCAACAGTGGTATATTACAAAAAAATAAAGCTGGGGTAATCCTATCTAGCAGGGTCATATTTTTATAGAATTGCTATTAAAGGGAAAGTTTTACTTGTGCATCCTGTGGAAATAAAAAATATCGTTTTTGTTGGTTTCTCTGAAATTCGTATCAAATAACTTATTCTGGACCCAGGCTCATATGTAGCATGTGATTAAGTCCATGTAGCTTAACTCGTCCCCTTTTAAAGCACACACAGTCCTAAAATTTTCTTCAACTTTATTGAGGGGAGTTAGCAGAAATATACAAGTTCTATATGTGGATTGTGCTAGCAGATTTCTCTTGTCAGGAGAATAACCTATGAGAGGAAGGTGTTCTGCTATGGGGAAGTGCTTCTCTGAGGGGAAGGTAAAAAGGATTTCCTTTCTGAGGGAGCAGTGGAAGATGGGTCTACTCACTTTGGCTGCTTGTTGTAAAGGAAGGAGCACACTTTCCTGTCAGACAGGAACACACTAAGGGGCATAACAATATGCAGATAAAGCAGGGGGAGAGGACTAAACCAATCTCAAACTGAGTATTGGGAGGTTGCCAGGGCAACTGACTGGAGACCGTGTAAAAGGGGATTACTTGTAACAAGTATGTTGCAATATACACAGCTCCCCTTCAGAGCAGGGGAAACATGTAACTTCAGCTGGGGAGGGCTGACAGCCTGTGAGCAGGAAAAATACACAGAAATTAACAATCCTGTCCCAGGACATAACTATTCATTGGCAATTAAAGCAATTTTAATGAGTTTGCAAAAAAGAATCAAACTAATCAGCCACAAAAGGGATTGTTAAGATTCAAAATAACCTTGAAATCTCTTGGTTATCATTGGGGGGGAGGGGGGGACATTTATGATCTCTCAGCATCAGTTTAAGTCAGCTTTAGTCTTGTCGTATAATAGCTCTCCCTCACTCTCTCCCCCCCTCCCTCTGTCTCCCTCCATCTCCCTATCTCCCTTTCTCTGTCTCCTCTCTCCCTGTCTCCTTCTCTCTGTCTGCCTTTCCCTGTCTCCTCTCCCTATCTCCTCGCTCTGCCTCCCTCCCTCACTCCCTCTCCCTTGTCTCCCCCTCTGTAGGTGCCACCAGCTCGGCCTCATTTGCCCACCACCCTCCCAGTCAGCAGGACTATGATGCTGTGGTCGTGTTCCCAAGGCCTGCTGCCCCTCACTACATGTACCCGCCTCTGGAAGATTTTTATGCCTTTGGGGCTGAGCCCCTGTACAGCCATGAGGGGAGATACGAGGCAGGCGGGGCTGAACCCCAAAACCTGGATGCAGAGATTGGGGTGAGATGGTCAAACAGGGATACAGGACTCTGAATGTATGGAAAGAGTGTATCTACCATAACAGGATATATATATGTAGCCCTTTTTCTGAACGCCTTTCCTAAGGGACTACTGGTAGCTATATAACACCTGTAGCTCCAGGAGATCTGAGCCTCCGCTAGCTGGGAGCCTGGGGAAACCCTTACCCATTTACCTGGTGCAGCGCCTCCACTTACCCAGGATCCCCGTTATGTAAGATAGCCCTGGGTAAGAAATACAACAACACATAGATATAATACTAACACTTTACTAACACACATATAAAACCATAACGCAACATCATAACCTTATGCTATAACCGTATCACCTTAGGCCCAATGTCTGGTGTTCCCATCCAGTGTCCGGTAATCCCCCACCCAATGTCCCGTACTCCTACGGAGGTCGTGGGTGACTGCGCAGTCACTAAGAACTACTAGGCCTGTTGATGCACATATATTTGGTACCTTCCGAGCACTCCTATGCTCGGGTCAGCAACAATCTTCTCAAAGGGTCAGACGTGCGATGCATCCGTCTGATCCTATCCAGGTGATATTCTCCAGGACCCCAACGTGGGTCCAACCGCTTCACGGGAACAGCAACCGCATCACGGGAACAGCAACCGCCGCTATTTCCCTATCTCTCTAGCGGGCACTAGCGTGACAGGAACCCTAACCTAGGCCTGTCCCTGTGATACCGCAACCTATGGTGGCTTGGGCGAAACTCCTAGGGCCTGCGGGGTATAACCTGCCCCACTCCCCTAACTACCCACGTCCCTAATCCTCACTAACAACTCGCTACTACTCGCTAGTACTAACAGCGCCTGCAGCAGACACACCGCTCACACAGTCAGCCTGCAGACATCCACACACACAACAACAATACACCACACCTGGAACCCGCAGTAATAACCCACTGCTTACACTCAGCATCCGCTGCACACCCTGTGCCTATTTGTCAGTGCTCACAGCACTACCCGCTGCGGCACTGCCAAACCTGCACCCTCACACACCTAAGGGTGACCTCCCTATCTAGGGCCGTCCCTCTTCAGTTACCCCCTGCCCTAACAGGGATTTGGGGCCTGCCTGGGGACTTAAGAAAACCCTTACCTGGTGCAGGAGCCACTCGCTCCCTGCACCCTTCCTTCCTGTTCCTCCTCCTGAGCCTGACTGACGTGCGCAAAGCCCGCAAAAAGTATCTATATTCCCGGGCTGAGCATCCTCTAGCCCTATTGGCCGCTATGAGGCACCGGGTGCCTGTCTCCCTATGCCTCCTGGGAGTTGTAGTTCCCAGGAGGCTGCTACAGCATTGGGGCCGCGTGCGCGCTTCTCCCGCGCTTGCGCGAACGCCTAATGGCCGTCGCAACCTCCCTCTCCACCTCCCTACTCTCGCGCGATCTCTCCCTAGCTCTGGGGTCCTACCTGCGCCTATGCGATCACTGCGCATGCGCGAGACTCCCTTCAATGGCGGCGCCCTCTTCTCCAGCCGCCGGGCCGGTAGCAACGCGATCGCGGCCTTAGCGACGGCCCGATCGCGTCCCCGGCAACCGTCCTGCACCAGAGGGTAACGCGCTGCTCCCTGCACTGGCCCCCACCCTCGCGAAGTGCCGGCGGGTCCGTCGCAGCCTCCGGCGGCACCCGCTACCACACGGCACTCGCGGAGGGGGGCCAGCAAGTGAAAATTTACCTCGGGGTTACATATATATATATTATAAAAAAAAATTGTCCTTATTGTATAGTTCATTGGGAAATCCTTAAATTCTAAAATTATAAGAAAGTATTATTTTCCGGATTGCTTAAAAATGGCTGCAGTTTATGACCTGTATCACTGTATCTCGTAATCTCGTCATTAGGTTTTCTTATGTTGGGTATGAATTTTCGAATGAGAGCAGAATGCATGTTACAGTATAGGCGGTAATATGTCCCATTGCTCTGTTTTGAGTTACATTGGACGTTTCTAAGGAAACTGATCATTTCATAACAACACTACATCTGTCACCTCCATGACCCCTATTAAATATGCTGCTAAGATGTCTTCCCATTGCTGGTCCATTTAAATGCATGAGACTACAATGTTCTCCAGCATGGCTACGACGGCTTCACAGCACGTGACATAGGACTGAACATGGGCGTAGGTTGGTATACTGAACCTGTCACCTGTACAACTACTGTATTTAGAAGGTAAAAATCTATTGTCATTTTTCCAGGCTGTGTCTACGTCTCCCAATTCCTACTTTGCCACCTTTGCCCATGACCCATCCTGGCTGGGACATATCCCGGGGGCCTCGTGCTCGGCACCCGGACCTGAACCATTGCTGAGGATGCCGGTCTCTGTGGTTCCGGTTTTGAACCCGCTAGACCTGGAAGAGGCCAGAGCTGAGATCCAAATTCTGAACCCAGAACAGCTCCTTCACCGTGACGAGGACGGTGACACGTGAGTCTGTGGTGGGGTGGGGGGTTCTGGGAGGCCAAAACTGAAGCAGTCATCTGCCTTACTCGTGTGACTTGATATTTCACCTCTCCTGACCTGTCCATACTTTATTTCTTTATTTATAAAATGTGTTACCAGGAAGTAATGCATTGAGAGTTACCTCTCGTTTTCAGGTATGTCCTGGGCATAGAGTTAAAATGACAAATAATACATGGTTACAAATACAGTTACATAAGTGAATAGGGTATACATTATATACAAGACATTGCATGCACAGTTAAAGAAAATATATATTATAGACGTATGTAACAGTTACAGACCAGATTAAAATGTGAGACAGCTTTGGTTTTGAACAAACTTAAACTGGTGGCGGCTGTGAGAGTCTCCGGTAGATTGTTCCAGATACTTGACCCAAGATCACTTGTATATTCAAACAGGAAATGTCTTGTGTCTAATTATTGATACACTACCAGAAACCCCATGGATCCTCTGTGCATCCATATATTACCAAATGGAGGAGATGGATGCACTCAAACGTTCCTTGGTATGAAAGTACTGGGTGGACAGGAGCTTTGAGGTGATAACTTGAATGATTAATAGAACAGGAGGCTCAGCATCATCCAGGAATCCTGATGAAGGTGGAGACTGATACCGAAACGTTGATTTAATACATTTAAATTAATCTGGATGATGCCGAACCTCCTGTTCTATCCACTAAGTCTAAGATATTACTTCTATAAGTCATAATCAAATGAAATTAAATCAGCTTTATTGGCAATACAGAAAAACATGTCAGTATTGCGCCAAAGCATGAATAGATGAAGTAGGGCAGGGGTGCGTAAACTGGGGGGCACGAGATTTTCGGGGGGGGCGGGGGCGCGGCGGTTACAGAGGTCCCGGGCTTCCCCGAAGGCATTTAAATTAAATACTGGGGACCGCGCGAGGCCTCTGTAAATTCCCTTACGTTGGCTTCAGGCGACGCGTCGCCATGGCAACCCATGAGTAAATGACCCCGCAGGGTCACGTGACATCACATGACCCCCACGGCGTCATTTGCCCCCCCGGTGCCGAGCAGGGGGTGGGGCGCAAGCAAGGGTGCAGAGCAGGCAATGGGGCGCATACTGAAAAGGAGGAGATGCCGGGAGATACCGCCGGATCAGGCAAGAGATATTTACAGAGGCTCAGTGCAGGGGCACGAAACGGAACGGCCATCCAGCCGCCATGTCACTGATTACATGTAGTATGGAAGGGATGTTCAGCTGCACACTGGCTCCGCTACAGGGTCACAAATGGGACATTGGATTCACCAGAAAAATACAAACAAAGGGTTTTTATTTCTTTGCTAATGGAATCACAAAAGGGAGAGGGGAGGGTCAATATCCTTTTATTGGGTGCACTCCTATCGCAAACACAGGGTCGGTGGTGTGTATGTTTATTAATTAATCACATGGTGGGTATATGCTTACCCTGGTATCTCTTGCACAGACACAAGCCGGAGTACCAGGTGGGTTAATATGTAAGAACAACATTTGTATACAGCAATCACCTAGAGCAAACCAATGCGTAGGGATAATCCGTGATAGGACAGGTAGGGGGTGTCCCTTTAAAGTCCCTAAAACGACATACGTGATTGCTCCAAATATTAAGAACACAACCTTATAGTTAACCCTGTAATGTGTGGTAATGCCGTGTCTGACAAGTGGTTAGCTAAGCTGCAGATCGATCCGTTCTCCTGTAATCGATCGCTTGCTCCGGGTTATTTAATTCAGCTCTTGCACAGCATTGTGGGCAATGTAGTCCTGGAATATGAATGACTGGGCAGTTACTAGATACAATTGGTGCACTGCTAGAGAGAGGGCGGGGCTCTAGAGCCAGAGCCTGTCAGAAGGGAGAGGGGCTGTCACTTTGGAAATGCTTCCTACATTAGAAACTTTAAAAATGTCTTTAAAACATTTTTTATTTTAATTTTTTTAAATGCTACAAGTATTTTCTCATAGCACAGAACTGATTTATTAAAACACACACGTAGGATATTGCTTGAACTGCTGCTTTAAGCACAGCCTTTGACATTTTTTGTGACGTGTTTAAGCACATTTTAATATAATTTGGCCGTTGGTTTAAGTGATGTCTTTGTCAGTGATATTTTTGTAATTTCCCCCTGCTGTCTGTATATAAATATTTTACTCGGGTCCGCTCCGTATTATAACTGCATCGCTGATACGATCAGCTGATTTTTTGCAGAACAGCCAATTCCGGGATTATCCACCACCAGGGGGAGCAATTTGTCTGGACAGAGCCGTTGCGGTGTCTGTACTTTCACACTGCGTTAATTAGCTCTGTGTCTTATGTCACCTTACTGTGTGCTGCATACTACCTGGCCACCACTCAGTTACACACAGCCAACGGCATTAGATAATCACTATATACTTACCGTGATTGTCTTTTATTGGACAGCTGTCTGTATCACCAGCATATAGACACCAGCCTTATTTCTGCACTCAAGCTTTTAGCTTTTTATTTGAGCTATTTAGCTGGATTTTCTATCCAGTGTCCGTTTCTGTGCCCCCTTATATTTTATACTAGTCCACGGACTCATTAAACTTGTTTTTAATACTTACATACTCACTATCTGGTATCACCCCTCATTGACCAGGGACGTCCTTAACACCTGTACTATTTATAGGTAATTCAGCGTCATACTACATATTAGCATATACTATATTCACACAGCGAGTGCCTGGGATTAGGGGGCTTCACTCCCTAGCCTACTCTCCATCTCTGGGGGGTCCGGGGTTGTTCTCTTTTTTATGTGTTATCCTTCCCCTAGTGCACCCTGCATCTTCACTTACCTACAGGAGGCTGAGCGGGTTGGCCCTTCTGTTTGTGCCCTTTGTAGTGTTACAAGAGTTTGCTCTACATAAGAATGAAGTGTTATCAGAATAAGCTATCCTCACTTTGAGCAGGCGGTGACCCCCGCTTTGTAAAAACTCACTGTGACAACCAGTCCCCATCCTGAGAAACATGTCAGTTTTGGGGGGTATTTGAGGCACAGAAATGGTTTGCCTTAGATCCTATAGAGCTATCACTGGGTTACCCACCTCAGATGTGGTTATCTGAAACCCACCAGGGATGGGCTTTGCTGTTAACCCTATTTAGCCACAGAGGAACCCCTTCCCCTAATGATGAATTCTCCCCTGCAGGATCCTTCATCTGTATGCAGCGAGGGGCCTGCGTTATCTCTCCTATGCTGCGGGGGAGCGTTATCTGCCATACGGGCAACTGGATGCCAAGGAGCACAATGGCAAGGTAAGGGCGGGCAGCACAGCGTATCCAGCAAAGGCGGCAACACCATGAGCCCCCAGGGGGAGCTAGACAATGGCATTTGGATGTATGTCCTATGTGCCTAACGGAGGCTCAGAAAGATCTATGGCTACAGCGGAATCGGCCATCTGGCCCCCGGGGGGGTTCCCGGGACGTTAGCAACCTCTGTTTGTTACCCTATAATGCTGTGCTGTGTAGGTTTGATACTTTGTTACGCTGCCGGCCCCTTTGACTATAGAGGTGGAAGTTGCAGTCCAAAGTATGACAGTGATCTGCCAATAGTTACATCTTAGGAGCCGGGAGAAAATCACCGGCGCGTTTCGCGTATTTGTGCGTCGGGTTTTAAAAGTGGTGAAAGTGGCGACTGAATCGTTGTTTTCCTGTGTTTATCCCTTTTCTACGTTGGTGACCGTAGTGCATGTTAACTCTTTTGCTGCCAGACAGGCCTGCAGCCCGTTGCTGGCCCCTCAAACGCAGGAGAGTTAATGCTCTATTTCTGCTTTTCCTGATTGGGGAAGGGGTGTATATGATGTGTATATAATGTGTATATAATGTGCATATAATGTGTTTACACACAGGATGGAGTAAACAAGCGGAATCACTCACCCCCTTTTCCTGTGAGACCTGCAGCAATGGAAACTTTCAGACTTTAAACACTTTCGCTTTAGCCCATTATCCCTTTATTTAACCCATTATCCCTCTATTTAACCCATTATCCCTCTATTTAACCCATTATCCCTCTATTTAACCCACTATCCCTCTATTTAACCCACTACCCCTCTATTTAACCCACTATCCCTCTATTTAACTAATTATCCCTCTATTTAACCCATTATCCCTCTATTTAACCCATTATCCCTCTATTTAACCCATAATCCCTTTATTTAACCCATTATCCCTCTATTTAACCCATTATCCCTCTATTTAACCCATTATCCCTCTATTTAACCCATTATCCCTCTATTTAACCCACTATCCCTCTATTTAACTCATTATACACATATTTAACCCATTATCCCTCTATTTAACCTATTGTTCCTCTAACCTATTGTCCCTCTCACTGCCATTCGTTCACTTTGGTTGTAAGTGGGACTGCACCTTTAACCGAGAGAAGCAGCTTCAGTGTATGTATTAGAATTCACATCTTCCAGCTGCAAAAGTGGGTCAAAAATACCATCAGCTTTATCAAAGATAACACATCTTCATTGAAAGCAGCAGGTTATTGTTTCATCTTGTACCTCCCTGTGAAGCCGTTAGCCACGTTAGATTACAAGCTCTTCAGAACAGGAAATACTCTCTGCTCTGCATGAGAAGTAATGCCCGAATAAACGCGTCGTTCTTTTGCACCCGCAGTCCCCTCTCCTGGTGGCCGTGGCAGCCAATCAGCCTGAGATTGTCTACGACCTCCTGACGCTGGGTGCAGATGTGAACACATCGGATTGGAAGGGACAGTCCGCTCTGCACGTGGCCGGGACCTACGGCTTCTCTGATGTGCTGAGGGTGAGTGGGCCTCGTTCCCCAGGATCTCCCCTAAACCTGTGGGCTCCTTCTTATTCAGTTAACGGCATTTCCCCTCACTCCATAGGGTGGTCAGAAAATGTGTGGCCTTATCTTCTGATGGCCCATAAAGATACATAGGCCGGCTCTGCAATTATTTTACACACAGCACACAGATATCGCCGAACGTTACATGATATATACATTAGTACTGTATATATAAAGTGTCCCATGTATACATGCTGCGGAATGGACTCAGGCTTAATGTATTATTCCTAGGGAAGAAGTCTGGATCCCAGACGCTCAGGACTCTGTGGTCTTGTCTGTGCTCTGCTCTCTTGTATTTAATTGGCACTGTCTCTCTTCTGGTCTCAGGTGTTGGTGTCTCTTCAACATCAGCAGAACATTGATGTGGAGGCCAGAAACTACGAGGGTGAGAAGCCAAGTGTGTTAACTGTGTGCTGCTGCAGTGTCAGAGTGCTGGGTGTTTGACAGGTGCAGTGTCAGGGTGCTGGGTGTATGACAGGTGCAGGGTCAGAGTGCTGGGTGTATGACAGGTGCAGTGTCAGGGTGCTGGGTGTATGACAGGTGCAGTGTCAGTGTGCTGGGTATATGACAGGTGCAGTGTCAGGGTGCTGGGTGTATGACAGGTGCAGTGTCAGAGTGCTAGGTGTATGACAGGTGCAGTGTCAGGGTGCTGGGTGTATGACAGGTGCAGTGTCAGAGTGCTGGGTGTATGACAGGTGCAGTGTCAGGGTGCTGGGTGTATGACAGGTGCAGTGTCAGAGTGCTGGGTGTATGACAGGTGCAGTGTCAGAGTGCTGGGTGTATTACAGGTGCAGTGTCAGAGTGCTGGGTGTATGACAGGTGCAGTGTCAGGGTGCTGGGTATATGACAGGTGCAGTGTCAGAGTGCTGGGTGTATGACAGGTGCAGTGTCAGAGTGCTGGGTATATGACAGGTGCAGTGTCAGGGTGCTGGGTGTATGACAGGTGCAGTGTCAGAGTGCTGGGTGTATGACAGGTGCAGTGTCAGAGCGCTGGGTGTATGACAGGTGCAGTGTCAGAGTGCTGGGTGTATGACAGGTGCAGTGTCAGAGCGCTGGGTGTATGACAGGTGCAGTGTCAGAGTGCTGGGTGTATGACAGTTGCAGTGTCAGAGTGCAGTGTCAGTGTGCTGGGTGTATGACACGAGCAGTGTCAGAGTGCTGGGTGTATGACAGGTGCAGTGTCAGAGTGCTGGGTATATGACAGGTGCAGTGTCAGAGTTCTGGGTGTACGATAGGTGCAGTGTCAGGAGTGCTGGGTGTATGACAGGTGCAGTGTCAGAGTGCTGGGTGTAGGATAGGTGCAGTGTCAGTGTGCTGGGTGTATGACAGGTGCAGTGTCAGAGTGCTGGGTGTATGACAGGTGCAGTGTCAGAGTGCTGGGTGTATGACAGGTGCAGTGTCAGAGTGCTGGGTGTATGACAGGTGCAGTGTCAGAGTACTGTGTGTATGACAGGTGCAGTGTCAGTGTGCTGAATGGATGACAGGTGCAGTGTCAGAGTGCTGACTGTAATGGGTGCACATACAGTAGTGCAATGTCACAGGGCTGGCTGCAGTAAACATAATATTAGAGTGCAGTAGTTGGGGTGAGTGCAGTGTTAAAGTGTAGTGGGTGTGTAGTGGGTGTGCAGTGCCATGGTGCAGTGTCGGTGTTCAATGGGTGTAGTGTAAGAGTGCAATGAGTACAGTGTCAGAGTGCAGTGGAAGCAGTGCCAGAATACAGTGAGTGCAGTGGAAGCAGTGCCAGAATACAGTGAGTGCAGTGGAAGCAGTGCCAGAATACAGTGAGTGCAGTGGAAGCAGTGCCAGAATACAGTGAGTGCAGTGGAAGCAGTGCAGTGGGTGCAGTGTCAGAGTGCAGTGAGTGCAGTGGATGCAGGGCGTGCAGTGGATGCAGTGCGTGCAGTGTCAGAGTGCAGTCTCAGAGTGGAGTGGAAGCCATGCCAGAATACAGTGAGTGCAGTGTCTAGAGTGCAGTATCAGAGTGCAGTGAATGCAGTGAGTGCAGTGTCAGAGTGCAGTGGTCTCCAGTGGTAACTTGTTTTCCCTCCGTCAGGCCTCGCCCCGCTTCACTGTGCTGTAATTGCTCAGAACTCTGCCTACAAGAGCAGGATGGCCCAGACCGCCCCAAATAACCAGCAGCGTGTGAGAGAGACTCAGACCTGTGTGCAGCTCTTACTCCAGCTCGGAGCGAACTGCGCCAGCCAGGTGCGTGCTAATCACCGCCCCAAACACAGCACAGAGGGGGCGCCACATAGTTGCGACCCCTTCACTGCCAGAGAGGTCCCCACTGTTTTACAGCGGCTTGCGGGCTTCTCTGACAGGAAACTTCTTCGCTGGCCCCTGGCGTGTTTTGATGGGAAAAAATCCTTGCTTTGTAACGAAAAACCGTAACGCGAGTGACGTAACGGTACTAATGGGCGTGTGCCCGTCGCGCTCCAGCATGCGCAATAAAACACCATGCCGGGCTTGCCGCACATACACTGTGGCATCCGGCCTCTATGCACATGCGCAGTGGCGGCCAGGCTCGGCGCACATGCGCACTGGCGGACGGGCTCACCGGACATGCGTAGCAGCCTACGGGTGGCGCACCGCTAATGCGTAGGAGCAACAGCAACCTAGCTTGGTGACAGAGGCACCGGAGTCAGGCACAGACGCACCAGAGGCACACACACAGAGACGCGCACACAGAGACGCGCACACAGACGCGCACACAGAGACGCGCACACAGACGCGCATACAGAGACGCGCACACAGAGACGCGCACACAGAGACGCGCACACAGAGACGCGCACACAGAGACGCGCACGCACACACACACAGAGACGCGCACACAGAGACGCGCACACAGAGACGCGCACGCACACACACACAGAGACGCGCACACAGAGACGCACCAGAGGCACGCACACAGAGACGCACCAGAGGCACGCACACAGAGACGCGCACACAGAGAAGCGCACACAGAGACGCGCACACAGAGACGCGCACGCACACACACACAGAGACGCGCACACAGAGACGCACCAGAGGCACGCACACAGAGACGCGCACACAGAGACGCGCACACAGAGACGCACCAGAGGCACGCACACAGAGACGCGCACACAGAGACGCGCACACAGAGACGCGCACACAGAGACGCGCACACAGAGACGCACCAGAGGCACACACACAGAGACGCGCACACAGAGACGCGCACACAGAGACGCGCACACAGAGACGCACCAGAGGCACACACACAGAGACGCGCACACACAGACGCACCAGAGGCACACACACAGAGACGCGCACACAGAGACGCGCACACAGAGACGCGCACGCACACACACACAGAGACGCGCATACAGAGACGCGCACACAGACGCGCACGCACACACACAGAGAGACGCGCATACAGAGACGCGCACACAGAGACGCGCACGCACACACACACAGATGTACATATTCACACAGAGAAGCACACACACACAGATGCACGTGCACACACATACACACATAGACGCACACAGAGACGCACACACACACAGACACATACACACACATGCACACACACAGAGACAGTTAGTATAACTATAGACGTGCAAATAGCTAAAATAGGGTGTGTGCCGAGCACGCGCGTTCTAAGTCACACGTCTTTGCGTTTTGTCACTGACATTTTCTTTTGAATTTTTATTAATAATATCAGCATCACAAATACAATATCCGTGACAAAACAGTGACCAAAGACAAGGAAGTTTCACTTAAAATGCGCCTGCTCAGCACAAAACTTTTTTGACACCCCGTCTCGCAACTACAGAGCGTATTATGACACACGATCTTAACCCATTGAGGCCCAGATTCACAGAGCTCGGATAAGTCACGTAACGTCCTGTTAACACCAGCGGAGTATCTTCAAGGGACAACAATAGGGGTGGGCAACTCCAGTCATCAAGGGCCACCAACAGGGCAGGTTTTAGGGATATCCCTGCTTCAGCACAGGAGGCTCAGTCAACGAGTTCAGATTGTGAGGAGAAAGGTCAACTGTCAAGTTCAGGATTGTTCTGCGAAGGGGCAGAGGTTAAATCCTAATGTTCTGTTGGCATGGTAACATATCAAATAATGTCCCTCTATATGTGATATGTTTAGCTGATAATGTCGGGATTCTTTTGGTGAAGTCAGCTGGAAAGCTCATTATTATTATTATTATTATTATTATGCTGGTGGGGTCAGAAGTAATATGATAATGTGAAGATCAGAACAGTGATCTGATAGGATCAGGGTGATCTGATAGGATCAGGGTGATCTGATAGGATCAGGCTGATCTGATAGGATTTATTATTTATTTATTTATAAAATATTTTACCAGGAAGTAATACATTGAGAGTTACCTCTCGCTTTCAAGTATGTCCTTGGCACAGAGTAAAACAAATAATACATGGTTACAAATACAGTTACATAAATGAACAAGGTATACATTATATACAAGACATTGCGTGCACAGTTAAAGAAAATATATATTATGAGCGTATGAAACAGTTACAGACCAGGTTAAATAGCCTTAGATTTTAAAGAACTTAAACTGGTGGTGGATGTGAGAGTCTCTGGTAGGTTGTTCCAGTTTTGGGGTGCACGGTAGGAGAAGGAGGAACGTCCGGATACTTTGTTGAGCCTTGGGACCATGAACAGTCTTTTGGAGTCTGATCTCAGGTGATAGGTGCTGCATGTGGTAGGGGTGAGGAGCTTGTTCAGGTAGCTGGGTAGCTTGCCCATGAAGAATTTAAAGGCAAGACAGGAAAGGTGAACTTTGCGCCTAGACTCGAGTGATGACCAATCTAGTTCTTTGAGCATTTCGCAGTGATGTGTGTTGTAGTTGCATTGGAGAACAAAACGACAAATTGAATTGTAGAGGGTGTCAAGTTTGCTAAGGTGGGTTTGAGGTGCCGAGCCATATACTATGTCTCCATAGTCAATAATTGGCATTAGCATCTGCTGTGCGATACGCTTTCTGACCAGGAGACGTAGGGAGGATTTGTTCCTGTAAAGTACCCCTAGTTTGGCATAGGTCTTGGTTGTCAGGGTATCAATGTGCATCCCGAATGTTAAGTTGGAGTCAAACCATAAGCCCAGGTATTTGAAACTAGTGACAGGTGTTAGGGTGGTGTTAGCGTTGGTTCTAATCAGGAGCTCAGTCACTGGAAGCTTTACAAATTTAGTCTTGGTCCCAAATACCATTGTTACAGTCTTGTCAGTGTTTAAAAACAGTTTGTTTTGAGAAATCCAGTTTTCAAGTCTCAAAAAGTCAGACTGAAGTATGTGTTGAAGGTCAGAGAGGCTATGGCTGTGTGCATATAGGATTGTGTCATCTGCATACATGTGTATTGAGGCTTCCTTACAAGCTGTGGGAAGATCATTAATGAACACTGAGAAGAGTAGGGGCCCCAGAACAGAGCCTTGCGGGACACCACAGGTGATATCCAGGGGGTTGGAGTTAGAGCCTGAGATGGACACATGTTGGGATCTTCCTGATAGGTAGGACTGAAACCAGTTTAAAGCATGCTTCCCTATTCCAGAGCTCTGGAGTTTGTTAAGCAGGATAGCATGATCAACTGTGTCAAAAGCCTTTGCAAAATCTAGGAATACTGCACCAGTGAGTTGTCCCCGTTCCATTCCACACTGGATTTCATTGCAAACTTTTAGCAGGGTAGTTATGGTGGAGTGTTTGGGACGAAAGCCAGATTGGAATTGGCTAGGGAAATTTGTTTTGGTATAGAAATCGCTTAGTTGGGAGTGGACACATTTTTCCATGACTTTGGATAGTATTGGGAGAAGGGAGATTGGCCTGTAGTTTGACAGTGTTTTTGTCCCCACTTTTGAAGATTGGGACAACTCTGGCAGTTTTCCAGGTCTTAGGGATATCGCCTGCAGACAGGATAGAGTTGACTATGGACGCAATTGGTTTGGCAATGGCTGGGGCACCAAGTCGTAGGAACCTAGATTGTAGTAAGTCGGGTCCACATTGGCTGCTTAGTTTTAGTTTGAGGAGCGCTTGTATAATCTCCTCTTCAGGTACTGGGCCAAATTGAAAATTGTGGGCAGTGTTGGTGAGGGGTTGGGACTATAGGGGTACTCCCAGGATGAGATTCAGGTTTGTGGTTTGGGCTGCGTTTCGCTAATAAGTTAGTGGCACACCCCACAAAGTAATCATTGTAATCCCCCTTAGTGATATTACTTGGTTGTTGATGGTTAGGAGGCTGGAATATATTGTTGATAACCTTCCAAAAGTTAGCTGGGTTTGATGTATTTTGGTGGAGATTGTCAGAGTAATATTGTGCTTTTGCATGCCTTGTTTGCCTTGTGCACATGTTCCTCATGCATCTGTAGTGATTGAGATCCTTGGTAGTGCCAGTTACTTTGTAGCTTTTCCACAAGGCATCCCTGAACTGGTAGAGTGCTATAAGGTCAGGTGTAACCCATGGAAGGTGGTCCCCCCGTACTCTTATTTTGCGTAGTGGAGCATGGGTATCGCAGAGTTTTAAGAACTCAGATTGGAAATAGTCGAGCGCAGAATCAGGGTCGGGAATTAAATCGATTCTGTGCCATGGGCAGTTGGTAAGGTCATCCAGAAACTGTTGTGGGTTAAAGTTTTTAAATGTTCTAGTGAGGATCAGGGTGATCTGATAGGATCAGGGTGATCTGATAAGATCAGGGTGATCTGATAGGATCAGGGTGAGCTGATAGGATCAGGGTGATCTGATAGGATCAGGGTGGTCTGATAGGGTGACGTGATAAGATCGGGGTGAAGTGATAGGATCGGGGTGAAGTGATAGGATCAGGGTGACGTGATAGGATCAGGGTGAAGTGATAGGATCGGGGTGACATGATAGGATCGGGGTGACATGATAGGATCGGGGTGACGTGATAGGATCCGGGTGAAATGATAGGATCAGGGTGAAGTGATAAGATCAGGGTGAAGTGATAGGATCAGGGTGACGTGATAGGATCAGGGTGACGTGATAGGATCAGGGTGACGTGATAGGATCAGGGTGACGTGATAGGATCAGGGTGACGTGATAGGATCGGGGTGACGTGATGGGATCGGGGTGACGTGATAGGATCAGGGTGACGTGATAGGATCAGGGTGACGTGATAGGATCAGGGTGAAGTGATAGGATCAGGGTGAAGTGATAGGATCAGGGTGAAGTGGTAGGATCAGGGTGAAGTGATAGGATCAGGGTGAAGTGATAGGATCAGGGTGACGTGATAGGATCAGGGTGACGTGATAGGATCAGGGTGACGTGATAGGATCAGGGTGAAGTGATAGGATCAGGGTGAAGTGATCGGATCAGGGTGAAGTGATCGGATCAGGGTGACGTGATCGGATCAGGGTGACGTGATAGGATCAGGGTGAAGTGATAGGATCAGGGTGACGTGATAGGATCAGGGTGACGTGATAGGATCAGGGTGACGTGATAGGATCAGGGTGACGTGATAGGATCAGGGTGAAGTGATAGGATCAGGGTGACGTGATAGGATCAGGGTGACGTGATAGGATCAGGGTGACGTGATAGGATCAGGGTGACGTGATGGGATCAGGGTTCATGAGGTCACGTGCGCAGACTGTGCACTGAACCAATGTCTCTCACACAGGACATTAAGAGCAATACGACGGTGTTGCACCTGGCTGTGCAGGCCGGGAACCTTCCACTGGTCAAGTTCCTCCTAAATCTGCCTCACCCTGACCTGCCAGGACTCATCAACACCAAGGTGACAACGATGTCTCTGCCGCGTCTGTCTTGAGTTCAAAGTAACAAGTCTCTCTGTTTTTCTAAGTATACTGTTAACATTTCTCTCCCCCTCTCTCTCCTTCTGTCTCTCCCTCTCTCTTCCTCCTTCTTTCTGTCTCATCACTCTCACAGTAACATATCTCTCTCTCCTCCTTTCTCTGTCTCCATCACTCACAGTAACATGTCTCTCACTCTCCCTCCCTCTGTGTCTGTCACTCTCACAGTAACATGTCTCTGTCACTCTCACAGTAACATGTCTCTGTCACTCGCACAGTAACATGTCTCTGTCACTCTCACAGTAACATGTCCCTGTCCCTCTCACAGTAACATGTCTCTGTCCCTCTCACAGTAACATGTCCCTGTCCCTCTCACAGTAACATGTCCCTGTCCCTGTCCCTCTCACAGTAACATGTCTCTGTCCCACTCACAGCAACATGTCCCGTCATGCTCACGGTAACATGTCTCTCTCTGTCACTCTCACAGTAACATGTCCCTGTCACTCTCACAGCAACATGTCCCGTCATGCTCACGGTAACATGTCTCTCTCCGTCACGCTCACAGTAACATGTCCCTGTCTCTGTCACTCTAACAGTAACATGTCTCTATTTGTCAATATCACAGTAACATGTCTCTCTCTGTCCCTCTCACAGTAACATGTCCCTGTCCCTCTCACAGTAACATGTCCCTGTCCCTCTCACAGTAACATGTCCCTGTCCCTCTCACAGTAACATGTCTCTGTCCCTCTCACAGTAACATGTCCCTGTCTCTCTCACAGTAACATGTCCCTGTCCCTCTCACAGTAACATGTCCCTGTCCCTCTCACAGTAACATGTCCCTGTCCCTCTCACAGTAACATGTCTCTGTCCCTCTCACAGTAACATGTCCCTGTCCCTCTCACAGTAACATGTCCCTGTCCCTCTCACAGTAACATGTCTCTGTCCCTCTCACAGTAACATGTCCCTGTCCCTCTCACAGTAACATGTCCCTGTCCCTCTCACAGTAAAATGTCTCTGTCAATCTCACAGTAACATGTCTCTGTCACTCTCACAGTAACATGTCCCTGTCCCTCTCACAGTAACATGTCCCTGTCCCTCTCACAGTAACATGTCCCTGTCCCTCTCACAGTAACATGTCCCTGTCACTCTCACAGTAACATGTCCCTGTCTCTGTCACTCTAACAGTAACATGTCTCTATTTGTCAATATCACAGTAACATGTCTCTCTCTGTCCCTCTCACAGTAACATGTCCCTGTCCCTCTCACAGTAACATGTCCCTGTCCCTCTCACAGTATCATGTCCCTGTCCCTCTCACAGTAACATGTCTCTGTCCCTCTCACAGTAACATGTCCCTGTCTCTCTCACAGTAACATGTCCCTGTCCCTCTCACAGTAACATGTCCCTGTCCCTCTCACAGTAACATGTCTCTGTCCCTCTCACAGTAACATGTCCCTGTCCCTCTCACAGTAACATGTCCCTGTCCCTCTCACAGTAACATGTCCCTGTCCCTCTCACAGTAACATGTCCCTGTCACTCTCACAGTAACATGTCCCTGTCCCTCTCACAGTAACATGTCCCTGTCCCTCTCACAGTAACATGTCCCTGTCCCTCTCACAGTAACATGTCCCTGTCCCTCTCACAGTAACATGTCCCTGTCCCTCTCACAGTAACATGTCCCTGTCACTCTCACAGTAACATGTCCCTGTCTCTGTCACTCTAACAGTAACATGTCTCTATTTGTCAATATCACAGTAACATGTCTCTCTCTGTCCCTCTCACAGTAACATGTCCCTGTCCCTCTCACAGTAACATGTCCCTGTCCCTCTCACAGTAACATGTCCCTGTCCCTCTCACAGTAACATGTCTCTGTCCCTCTCACAGTAACATGTCTCTGTCCCTCTCACAGTAACATGTCCCTGTCTCTCTCACAGTAACATGTCCCTGTCCCTCTCACAGTAACATGTCCCTGTCCCTCTCACAGTAACATGTCTCTGTCCCTCTCACAGTAACATGTCCCTGTCCCTCTCACAGTAACATGTCCCTGTCCCTCTCACAGTAACATGTCCCTGTCCCTCTCACAGTAACATGTCTCTGTCCCTCTCACAGTAACATGTCCCTGTCCCTCTCACAGTAACATGTCTCTGTCCCTCTCACAGTAACATGTCCCTGTCCCTCTCACAGTAACATGTCCCTGTCCCTCTCACAGTAACATGTCCCTGTCCCTCTCACAGTAACATGTCCCTGTCCCTCTCACAGTAACATGTCCCTGTCCCTCTCACAGTAACATGTCCCTGTCCCTCTCACAGTAACATGTCCCTGTCTCTCTCACAGTAACATGTCCCTGTCCCTCTCACAGTAACATGTCTCTGTCCCTCTCACAGTAACATGTCCCTGTCTCTCTCACAGTAACATGTCCCTGTCCCTCTCACAGTAACATGTCCCTGTCCCTCTCACAGTAACATGTCCCTGTCCCTCTCACAGTAACATGTCTCTGTCCCTCTCACAGTAACATGTCTCTCCCTGTCCCTCTCACAGTAACATGTCTCTGTCCCTCTCACAGTAACATGTCCCTGTCCCTCTCACAGTAACATGTCCCTGTCCCTCTCACAGTAAAATGTCTCTGTCAATCTCACAGTAACATGTCTCTGTCACTCTCACAGTAACATGTCCCTGTCCCTCTCACAGTAACATGTCCCTGTCCCTCTCACAGTAACATGTCCCTGTCCCTCTCACAGTAACATGTCCCTGTCACTCTCACAGTAACATGTCTCTGTCTCCGTCACGCTCACAGTAACATGTCCCTGTCTCTGTCACTCTAACAGTAACATGTCTCTATTTGTCAATATCACAGTAACATGTCTCTCTCTGTCCCTCTCACAGTAACATGTCCCTGTCCCTCTCACAGTAACATGTCCCTGTCCCTCTCACAGTAACATGTCCCTGTCCCTCTCACAGTAACATGTCCCTGTCCCTCTCACAGTAACATGTCTCTGTCCCTCTCACAGTAACATGTCCCTGTCTCTCTCACAGTAACATGTCTCTGTCCCTCTCACAGTAACATGTCCCTGTCCCTCTCACAGTAACATGTCTCTGTCCCTCTCACAGTAACATGTCCCTGTCCCTCTCACAGTAACATGTCCCTGTCCCTCTCACAGTAACATGTCCCTGTCCCTCTCACAGTAACATGTCTCTGTCCCTCTCACAGTAACATGTCCCTGTCCCTCTCACAGTAACATGTCCCTGTCCCTCTCACAGTAACATGTCTCTGTCCCTCTCACAGTAACATGTCTCTGTCCCTCTCACAGTAACATGTCCCTGTCCCTCTCACAGTAACATGTCCCTGTCCCTC
The DNA here is from genome assembly GCF_040206685.1 of Ascaphus truei. Lineage (NCBI taxonomy): Eukaryota > Metazoa > Chordata > Amphibia > Anura > Ascaphidae > Ascaphus > Ascaphus truei. Next base: position 121,208,928 of record NC_134488.1, on the reverse strand, counting down.
TCACAGTAACATGTCCCTGTCCCTCTCACAGTAACATGTCTCTGTCCCTCTCACAGTAACATGTCTCTGTCCCTCTCACAGTAACATGTCCCTGTCCCTCTCACAGTAACATGTCCCTGTCCCTCTCACAGTAACATGTCCCTGTCCCTCTCACAGTAACATGTCCCTGTCCCTCTCACAGTAACATGTCCCTGTCCCTCTCACAGTAACATGTCCCTGTCCCTCTCACAGTAACATGTCCCTGTCTCTCTCACAGTAACATGTCCCTGTCCCTCTCACAGTAACATGTCTCTGTCCCTCTCACAGTAACATGTCCCTGTCCCTCTCACAGTAACATGTCCCTGTCCCTCTCACAGTAACATGTCCCTGTCCCTCTCACAGTAACATGTCCCTGTCCCTCTCACAGTAACATGTCCCTGTCCCTCTCACAGTAACATGTCCCTGTCCCTCTCACAGTAACATGTCCCTGTCCCTCTCACAGTAACATGTCCCTGTCCCTCTCACAGTAACATGTCCCTGTCCCTCACACAGTAACATGTCCCTGTCCCTCACACAGTAACATGTCCCTGTCCCTCTCACAGTAACATGTCCCTGTCCCTCTCACAGTAACATGTCTCTGTCCCTCTCACAGTAACATGTCCCTGTCCCTCTCACAGTAACATGTCTCTCTCTGTCCCTCTCACAGTAACATGTCCCTGTCTCTCTCACAGTAACATGTCCCTGTCTCTCTCACAGTAAAATGTCCCTGTCCCTCTCACAGTAACATGTCCCTGTCCCTCTCACAGTAACATGTCCCTGTCCCTCTCACAGTAACATGTCTCTGTCCCTCTCACAGTAACATGTCCCTGTCACTCTCACAGTAACATGTCTCTGTCACTCTAACAGTAACATGTCTCTGTCACTCTCACAGTAACATGTCTCTGTCACTCTCACAGTAACATGTCCCTGTCCCTCTCACAGTAACATGTCTCTGTCCCTCTCACAGTAACATGTCTCTGTCCCACTCACAGCAACATGTCCCGTCATGCTCACGGTAACATGTCTCTCTCTGTCACTCTCACAGTAACATGTCCCTGTCACTCTCACAGTAACATGTCTCTGTCTCCGTCACGCTCACAGTAACATGTCTCTATCTGTCAATATCACAGTAACATGTCTCTCTCTGTCCCTCTCACAGTAACATGTCCCTGTCCCTCTCACAGTAACATGTCCCTGTCCCTCTCACAGTAACATGTCCCTGTCCCTCTCACAGTAACATGTCCCTGTCCCTCTCACAGTAACATGTCCCTGTCCCTCTCACAGTAACATGTCTCTGTCCCTCTCACAGTAACATGTCCCTGTCCCTCTCACAGTAACATGTCCCTGTCCCTCTCACAGTAACATGTCTCTGTCCCTCTCACAGTAACATGTCTCTGTCCCTCTCACAGTAACATGTCCCTGTCCCTCTCACAGTAACATGTCCCTGTCCCTCTCACAGTAACATGTCCCTGCCCCTCTCACAGTAACATGTCCCTGTCCCTCTCACAGTAACATGTCCCTGTCCCTCTCACAGTAACATGTCCCTGTCCCTCTCACAGTAACATGTCCCTGTCCCTCTCACAGTAACATGTCCCTGTCCCTCTCACAGTAACATGTCCCTGTCCCTCTCACAGTAACATGTCCCTGTCCCTCTCACAGTAACATGTCCCTGTCCCTCTCACAGTAACATGTCCCTGTCCCTCTCACAGTAACATGTCCCTGTCCCTCTCACAGTAACATGTCCCTGTCCCTCTCACAGTAACATGTCCCTGTCCCTCTCACAGTAACATGTCTCTGTCCCTCTCACAGTAACATGTCCCTGTCACTCTCACAGTAACATGTCCCTGTCCCTCTCACAGTAACATGTCCCTGTCCCTCTCACAGTAACATGTCCCTGTCCCTCTCACAGTAACATGTCTCTGTCCCTGTCACTCTCACAGTAACATGTCCCTGTCCTTCTCACAGTAACATGTCCCTGCCCCTCTCACAGTAACATGTCCCTGTCTCTCTCACAGTAACATGTCCCTGTCCCTCTCACAGTAACATGTCCCTGTCCCTCTCACAGTAACATGTCCCTGTCCCTCTCACAGTAACATGTCCCTGTCCCTCTCACAGTAACATGTCCCTGTCCCTCTCACAGTAACATGTCCCTGTCCCTCTCACAGTAACATGTCCCTGTCCCTCTCACAGTAACATGTCCCTGTCCCTCTCACAGTAACATGTCTCTGTCCCTCTCACAGTAACATGTCCCTGTCCCTCTCACAGTAACATGTCCCTGTCCCTCTCACAGTAACATGTCCCTGTCCCTCTCACAGTAACATGTCCCTGTCCCTCTCACAGTAACATGTCCCTGTCCCTCTCACAGTAACATGTCCCTGTCCCTCTCACAGTAACATGTCTCTGTCCCTCTCACAGTAACATGTCTCTGTCCCTCTCACAGTAACATGTCCCTGTCACTCTCACAGTAACATGTCCCTGTCCCTCTCACAGTAACATGTCCCTGTCCCTCTCACAGTAACATGTCCCTGTCCCTCTCACAGTAACATGTCTCTGTCCCTGTCACTCTCACAGTAACATGTCCCTGTCCTTCTCACAGTAACATGTCCCTGCCCCTCTCACAGTAACATGTCCCTGTCTCTCTCACAGTAACATGTCCCTGTCCCTCTCACAGTAACATGTCTCTGTCCCTCTCACAGTAACATGTCTCTGTCCCTCTCACAGTAACATGTCTCTGTCCCTCTCACAGTAACATGTCCCTGTCTCTCTCACAGTAACATGTCTCTGTCCCTCTCACAGTAACATGTCTCTGTCCCTCTCACAGTAACATGTCCCTGTCCCTCTCACAGTAACATGTCTCTCTCTGTCACTCTCACAGTAACATGTCCCTGTCTCTCTCACAGTAAAATGTCCCTGTCCCTCTCACAGTAACATGTCCTGTCCCTCTCACAGTAACATGTCCCTGTCCCTCTCACAGTAACATGTCTCTGTCCCTCTCACAGTTACATGTCCCTGTCACTCTCACAGTAACATGTCTCTGTCACTCTAACAGTAACATGTCTCTGTCACTCTCACAGTAACATGTCTCTGTCACTCTCACAGTAACATGTCCCTGTCCCTCTCACAGTAACATGTCTCTGTCCCTCTCACAGTAACATGTCTCTGTCCCACTCACAGCAACATGTCCCGTCATGCTCACGGTAACATGTCTCTCTCTGTCACTCTCACAGTAACATGTCCCTGTCACTCTCACAGTAACATGTCTCTGTCTCCGTCACGCTCACAGTAACATGTCTCTATCTGTCAATATCACAGTAACATGTCTCTCTCTGTCCCTCTCACAGTAACATGTCTCTCTCTGTCCCTCTCACAGTAACATGTCCCTGTCCCTCTCACAGTAACATGTCCCTGTCCCTCTCACAGTAACATGTCCCTGTCCCTCTCACAGTAACATGTCCCTGTCCCTCTCACAGTAACATGTCCCTGTCTCTCTCACAGTAACATGTCTCTGTCCCTCTCACAGTAACATGTCCCTGTCACTCTCACAGTAACATGTCTCTGTCTCCGTCACGCTCACAGTAACATGTCCCTGTCTCTCTCACAGTAACATGTCTCTGTCTCTCTCACAGTAACATGTCTCTGTCCCTCTCACAGTAACATGTCCCTGTCCCTCTCACAGTAACATGTCTCTGTCCCTCTCACAGTAACATGTCTCTGTCCCTCTCACAGTAACATGTCTCTGTCCCTCTCACAGTAACATGTCTCTGTCCCTCTCACAGTAACATGTCTCTGTCCCTCTCACAGTAAAATGTCTCTGTCAATCTCACAGTAACATGTCCCTGTCCCTCTCACAGTAACATGTCCCTGTCCCTCTCACAGTAACATGTCCCTGTCTCTCTCACAGTAACATGTCTCTGTCCCTCTCACAGTAACATGTCCCTGTCACTCTCACAGTAACATGTCTCTGTCCCTCTCACAGTAACATGTCCCTGTCCCTCTCACAGTAACATGTCTCTGTCCCTCTCACAGTAACATGTCTCTGTCCCTCTCACAGTAACATGTCTCTGTCCCTCTCACAGTAACATGTCCCTGTCCCTCTCACAGTAAAATGTCTCTGTCAATCTCACAGTAACATGTCTCTGTCACTCTCACAGTAACATGTCCCTGTCCCTCTCACAGTAACATGTCCCTGTCCCTCTCACAGTAACATGTCCCTGTCACTCTCACAGTAACATGTCTCTCTGTCCCTCTCACAGTAACATGTCCCTGTCACTCTCACAGTAACATGTCCCTGTCCCTCTCACAGTAACATGTCCCTGTCCCTCTCACAGTAACATGTCCCTGTCCCTGTCCCTCTCACAGTAACATGTCCCTGTCCCTCTCACAGTAACATGTCCCTGTCCCTCTCACAGTAACATGTCTCTGTCACTCTCACAGTAACATGTCCCTGTCCCTCTCACAGTAACATGTCCCTGTCTCTCTCACAGTAACATGTCCCTGTCCCTCTCACAGTAACATGTCCCTGTCCCTCTCACAGTAACACGTCCCTGTCCCTCTCACAGTAACATGTCCCTGTCCCTCTCACAGTAACATGTCCCTGTCCCTCTCACAGTAACATGTCCCTGTCCCTCTCACAGTAACATGTCCCTGTCTCTCTCACAGTAACATGTCTCTGTCCCTCTCACAGTAACATGTCCCTGTCACTCTCACAGTAACATGTCTCTGTCCCTCTCACAGTAACATGTCCCTGTCCCTCTCACAGTAACATGTCCCTGTCCCTCTCACAGTAACATGTCTCTGTCCCTCTCACAGTAACATGTCCCTGTCCCTCTCACAGTAACATGTCCCTGTCCCTCTCACAGTAAAATGTCTCTGTCCCTCTCACAGTAACATGTCCCTGTCACTCTCACAGTAACATGTCTCTCTCTGTCCCTCTCACAGTAACATGTCCCTGTCCCTCTCACAGTAACATGTCCCTGTCACTCTCACAGTAACATGTCTCTCTCTGTCCCTCTCACAGTAACATGTCCCTGTCACTCTCACAGTAACATGTCCCTGTCACTCTCACAGTAACATGTCTCTCTGTCCCTCTCACAGTAACATGTCCCTGTCACTCTCACAGTAACATGTCCCTGTCCCTCTCACAGTAACATGTCCCTGTCCCTCTCACAGTAACATGTCTCTGTCTCTGTCCCTCTCACAGTAACATGTCCCTGTCCCTCTCACAGTAACATGTCCCTGTCCCTCTCACAGTAACATGTCCCTGTCCCTCTCACAGTAACATGTCTCTGTCACTCTCACAGTAACATGTCTCTGTCCCTCTCACAGTAACATGTCCCTGTCCCTCTCACAGTAACATGTCCCTGTCCCTCTCACAGTAACATGTCCCTGTCCCTCTCACAGTAACATGTCTCTGTCACTCTCACAGTAACATGTCTCTGTCACTCTCACAGTAACATGTCTCTGTCACTCTCACAGTAACATGTCTCTGTCACTCTCACAGTAACATGTCTCTGTCACTCTCACAGTAACATGTCTCTGTCACTCTCACAGTAACATGTCTCTCTGTCACTCTCACAGTAACATGTCTCTGTCCCTCTCACAGTAACATGTCCCTGTCCCTCTCACAGTAACATGTCCCTGTCCCTCTCACAGTAACATGTCCCTGTCCCTCTCACAGTAACATGTCCCTGTCCCTCTCACAGTAACATGTCCCTGTCTCTGTCCCTCTCACAGTAACATGTCTCTGTCACTCTCACAGTAACATGTCTCTCTGTCACTCTCACAGTAACATGTCTCTGTCACTCTCACAGTAACATGTCTCTGTCACTCTCACAGTAACATGTCTCTGTCACTCTCACAGTAACATGTCTCTGTCACTCTCACAGTAACATGTCTCTCTCTGTCACTCTCATAGTAACATGGTTCTGGCCCTTGTCACTCACAGTAACATGTCTCTGTCCCTGTCCCTCTCACAGTAACATGTCTCTCCCTGTCCCTTCTCACAGTAACATGTCCCTGTCCCTCTCACAGTAACATGTCTCTGTCCCTCTCACAGTAACATATCCCTGTCCCTCTCACAGTAACATGTCCCTGTCCCTCTCACAGTAACATGTCCCTGTCCCTCTCACAGTAACATGCCCCTGTCCCTCTCACAGTAACATGTCTCTGTCCCTCTCACAGTAACATGTCTCTGTCCCTGTCCCTCTCACAGTAACATGTCTCTCCCTGTCCCTCACAGTAACATGTCTCTCCCTGTCCCTCTCACAGTAACATGTCCCTGTCCCTCTCACAGTAACATGTCTCTCCCTGTCCCTCACAGTAACATGTCTCTCCCTGTCCCTCTCACAGTAACATGTCTCTGTCCCTCTCACAGTAACATGTCCCTGTCCCTCTCACAGTAACATGTCTCTGTCCCTCTCACAGTAACATGTCTCTCCCTGTCCCTCTCACAGTAACATGTCTCTGTCCCTCTCACAGTAACACGTCTCTGTCCCTGTCCCTCTCACAGTAACATGTCTCTCTCTGTCCCTCTCACAGTAACATGTCTCTCCCTGTCCCTCTCACAGTAACATGTCTCTCCCTGTCCCTCTCACAGTAACATGTCCCTGTCCCTCTCACAGTAACATGTCCCTGTCCCTCTCACAGTAACATGTCCCTGTCCCTCTCACAGTAACATGTCCCTGTCCCTCTCACAGTAACATGTCCCTGTCCCTCTCACAGTAACATGTCTCTGTCCCTCTCACAGTAACATGTCCCTGTCCCTCTCACAGTAACATGTCCCTGTCCCTCTCACAGTAACATGTCCCTGTCCCTCTCACAGTAACATGTCCCTGTCCCTCTCACAGTAACATGTCCCTGTCTCTGTCCCTCTCACAGTAACATGTCTCTGTCACTCTCACAGTAACATGTCTCTCTGTCACTCTCACAGTAACATGTCTCTGTCACTCTCACAGTAACATGTCTCTGTCACTCTCACAGTAACATGTCTCTGTCACTCTCACAGTAACATGTCTCTGTCACTCTCACAGTAACATGTCTCTCTCTGTCACTCTCACAGTAACATGTCTCTGTCCCTGTCCCTCTCACAGTAACGTCACTGTCCCTGTCCCTCTCACAGTAACATGTCTCTCCCTGTCCCTTCTCACAGTAACATGTCCCTGTCCCTCTCACAGTAACATGTCTCTGTCCCTCTCACAGTAACATATCCCTGTCCCTCTCACAGTAACATGTCCCTGTCCCTCTCACAGTAACATGTCCCTGTCCCTCTCACAGTAACATGTCCCTGTCCCTCTCACAGTAACATGTCTCTGTCCCTCTCACAGTAACATGTCCCTGTCCCTCTCACAGTAACATGTCTCTCCCTGTCCCTCACAGTAACATGTCTCTCCCTGTCCCTCTCACAGTAACATGTCTCTGTCCCTCTCACAGTAACATGTCCCTGTCCCTCTCACAGTAACATGTCCCTGTCCCTCTCACAGTAACATGTCCCTGTCCCTCTCACAGTAACATGTCCCTGTCCCTCTCACAGTAACATGTCTCTCCCTGTCCCTCTCACAGTAACATGTCCCTGTCCCTCTCACAGTAACATGTCTCTGTCCCTCTCACAGTAACATGTCCCTGTCCCTCTCACAGTAACATGTCTCTGTCCCTCACAGTAACATGTCTCTCCCTGTCCCTCTCACAGTAACATGTCCCTGTCCCTCTCACAGTAACATGTCTCTGTCCCTCTCACAGTAACATGTCTCTGTCCCTCTCACAGTAACATGTCTCTCCCTGTCCCTCTCACAGTAACATGTCTCTGTCCCTCTCACAGTAACATGTCTCTCCCTGTCACTCTCACAGTAACATGTCCCTGTCCCTCTCACAGTAACATGTCCCTGTCCCTCTCACAGTAACATGTCTCTGTCCCTCTCACAGTAACATGTCTCTGTCCCTCTCACAGTAACATGTCTCTCCCTGTCCCTCTCACAGTAACATGTCTCTGTCCCTCTCACAGTAACATGTCTCTCCCTGTCACTCTCACAGTAACATGTCCCTGTCCCTCTCACAGTAACATGTCTCTGTCCCTCTCACAGTAACATGTCCCTGTCCCTCTCACAGTAACATGTCTCTCCCTGTCCCTCACAGTAACATGTCTCTCCCTGTCCCTCTCACAGTAACATGTCTCTGTCCCTCTCACAGTAACATGTCCCTGTCCCTCTCACAGTAACATGTCCCTGTCCCTCTCACAGTAACATGTCCCTGTCCCTCTCACAGTAACATGTCCCTGTCCCTCTCACAGTAACATGTCTCTCCCTGTCCCTCTCACAGTAACATGTCCCTGTCCCTCTCACAGTAACATGTCTCTGTCCCTCTCACAGTAACATGTCCCTGTCCCTCTCACAGTAACATGTCTCTGTCCCTCACAGTAACATGTCTCTCCCTGTCCCTCTCACAGTAACATGTCCCTGTCCCTCTCACAGTAACATGTCTCTGTCCCTCTCACAGTAACATGTCTCTGTCCCTCTCACAGTAACATGTCTCTCCCTGTCCCTCTCACAGTAACATGTCTCTGTCCCTCTCACAGTAACATGTCTCTCCCTGTCACTCTCACAGTAACATGTCTCTGTCCCTCTCACAGTAACATGTCCCTGTCCCTCTCACAGTAACATGTCTCTGTCCCTCACAGTAACATGTCTCTCCCTGTCCCTCTCACAGTAACATGTCCCTGTCCCTCTCACAGTAACATGTCTCTGTCCCTCTCACAGTAACATGTCTCTGTCCCTCTCACAGTAACATGTCTCTCCCTGTCCCTCTCACAGTAACATGTCTCTGTCCCTCTCACAGTAACATGTCTCTCCCTGTCACTCTCACAGTAACATGTCCCTGTCCCTCTCACAGTAACATGTCTCTGTCCCTCTCACAGTAACACGTCTCTGTCCCTGTCCCTCTCACAGTAACATGTCTCTCCCTGTCCCTCTCACAGTAACATGTCTCTGTCCCTCTCACAGTAACATGTCCCTGTCCCTCTCACAGTAACATGTCCCTGTCCCTCTCACAGTAACATGTCTCTCCCTGTCCCTCTCACAGTAACATGTCTCTCCCTGTCCCTCTCACAGTAACATGTCTCTGTCCCTCTCACAGTAACATGTCTCTGTCCCTCTCACAGTAACATGTCCCTGTCACTCTCACAGTAACATGTCCCTGTCCCTCTCACAGTAACATGTCCCTGTCCCTCTCACAGTAACATGTCTCTGTCCCTCTCACAGTAACATGTCCCTGTCCCTCTCACAGTAACATGTCCCTGTCCCTCTCACAGTAACATGTCTCTGTCCCTCTCACAGTAACATGTCCCTGTCCCTCTCACAGTAACATGTCTCTCCCTGTCCCTCACAGTAACATGTCTCTCCCTGTCCCTCTCACAGTAACATGTCTCTGTCCCTCTCACAGTAACATGTCCCTGTCCCTCTCACAGTAACATGTCTCTGTCCCTCTCACAGTAACATGTCTCTCCCTGTCCCTCTCACAGTAACATGTCTCTGTCCCTCTCACAGTAACATGTCTCTCCCTGTCACTCTCACAGTAACATGTCCCTGTCCCTCTCACAGTAACATGTCCCTGTCCCTCTCACAGTAACATGTCCCTGTCACTCTCACAGTAACATGTCCCTGTCCCTCTCACAGTAACATGTCTCCCTGTCCCTCTCACAGTAACATGTCCCTGTCCCTCTCACAGTAACATGTCTCTGTCCCTCTCACAGTAACACGTCTCTGTCCCTCTCACAGTAACATGTCTCTGTCCCTCTCACAGTAACATGTCTCTCCCTGTCACTCTCACAGTAACATGTCCCTGTCCCTCTCACAGTAACACGTCTCTGTCCCTCTCACAGTAACATGTCTCTGTCCCTCTCACAGTAACATGTCCCTGTCTCTGTCCCTCTCACAGTAACATGTCCCTGTCTCTGTCCCTCTCACAGTAACATGTCTCTGTCCCTGTCCCTCTCACAGTAACATGTCCCTGTCCCTCTCACAGTAACATGTCTCTGTCCCTCTCACAGTAACATGTCTCTGTCCCTCTCACAGTAACATGTCCCTGTCCCTCTCACAGTAACATGTCCCTGTCCCTCTCACAGTAACATGTCTCTCCCTGTCCCTCACAGTAACATGTCTCTCCCTGTCCCTCTCACAGTAACATGTCCCTGTCCCTGTCCCTCTCACAGTAACATGTCTCTCCCTGTCCCTCTCACAGTAACATGTCCCTGTCCCTGTCCCTCTCACAGTAACATGTCCCTGTCCCTCTCACAGTAACATGTCTCTGTCTCTCTCACAGTAACATGTCCCTGTCCCTCTCACAGTAACATGTCCCTGTCTCTCTCACAGTAACATGTCCCTGTCCCTCTCACAGTAACATGTCCCTGTCCCTCTCACAGTAACATGTCCCTGTCCCTCTCACAGTAACATGTCCCTGTCCCTCTCACAGTAACATGTCTCTGTCCCTCTCACAGTAACATATCTCTGTCCCTGTCCCTCTCACAGTAACATGTCTCTGTCCCTCTCACAGTAACATGTCCCTGTCCCTCTCACAGTAACATGTCCCTGTCCCTCTCACAGTAACATGTCCCTGTCCCTCTCACAGTAACATGTCCCTGTCCCTCTCACAGTAACATGTCTCTGTCTGTCACTCTCACAGTAACATGTCCCTGTCCCTCTCACAGTAACATGTCCCTGTCCCTCTCACAGTAACATGTCCCTGTCCCTCTCACAGTAACATGTCCCTGTCACTCTCACAGTAACATGTCTCTGTCTGTCACTCTCACAGTAACATGTCCCTGTCCCTCTCACAGTAACATGTCTCTGTCCCTCTCACAGTAACATGTCCCTGTCCCTCTCACAGTAACATGTCCCTGTCCCTCTCACAGTAACATGTCTCTGTCCCTCTCACAGTAACATGTCTCTGTCCCTCTCACAGTAACATGTCTCTCCCTGTCCCTCTCACAGTAACATGTCTCTGTCCCTCTCACAGTAACATGTCTCTCCCTGTCACTCTCACAGTAACATGTCTCTGTCCCTCTCACAGTAACATGTCCCTGTCCCTCTCACAGTAACATGTCTCTGTCCCTCACAGTAACATGTCTCTCCCTGTCCCTCTCACAGTAACATGTCCCTGTCCCTCTCACAGTAACATGTCTCTGTCCCTCTCACAGTAACATGTCTCTGTCCCTCTCACAGTAACATGTCTCTCCCTGTCCCTCTCACAGTAACATGTCTCTGTCCCTCTCACAGTAACATGTCTCTCCCTGTCACTCTCACAGTAACATGTCCCTGTCCCTCTCACAGTAACATGTCTCTGTCCCTCTCACAGTAACACGTCTCTGTCCCTGTCCCTCTCACAGTAACATGTCTCTCCCTGTCCCTCTCACAGTAACATGTCTCTGTCCCTCTCACAGTAACATGTCCCTGTCCCTCTCACAGTAACATGTCCCTGTCCCTCTCACAGTAACATGTCTCTCCCTGTCCCTCTCACAGTAACATGTCTCTCCCTGTCCCTCTCACAGTAACATGTCTCTGTCCCTCTCACAGTAACATGTCTCTGTCCCTCTCACAGTAACATGTCCCTGTCACTCTCACAGTAACATGTCCCTGTCCCTCTCACAGTAACATGTCCCTGTCCCTCTCACAGTAACATGTCTCTGTCCCTCTCACAGTAACATGTCCCTGTCCCTCTCACAGTAACATGTCCCTGTCCCTCTCACAGTAACATGTCTCTGTCCCTCTCACAGTAACATGTCCCTGTCCCTCTCACAGTAACATGTCTCTCCCTGTCCCTCACAGTAACATGTCTCTCCCTGTCCCTCTCACAGTAACATGTCTCTGTCCCTCTCACAGTAACATGTCCCTGTCCCTCTCACAGTAACATGTCTCTGTCCCTCTCACAGTAACATGTCTCTCCCTGTCCCTCTCACAGTAACATGTCTCTGTCCCTCTCACAGTAACATGTCTCTCCCTGTCACTCTCACAGTAACATGTCCCTGTCCCTCTCACAGTAACATGTCCCTGTCCCTCTCACAGTAACATGTCCCTGTCACTCTCACAGTAACATGTCCCTGTCCCTCTCACAGTAACATGTCTCCCTGTCCCTCTCACAGTAACATGTCCCTGTCCCTCTCACAGTAACATGTCTCTGTCCCTCTCACAGTAACACGTCTCTGTCCCTCTCACAGTAACATGTCTCTGTCCCTCTCACAGTAACATGTCTCTCCCTGTCACTCTCACAGTAACATGTCCCTGTCCCTCTCACAGTAACACGTCTCTGTCCCTCTCACAGTAACATGTCTCTGTCCCTCTCACAGTAACATGTCCCTGTCTCTGTCCCTCTCACAGTAACATGTCCCTGTCTCTGTCCCTCTCACAGTAACATGTCTCTGTCCCTGTCCCTCTCACAGTAACATGTCCCTGTCCCTCTCACAGTAACATGTCTCTGTCCCTCTCACAGTAACATGTCTCTGTCCCTCTCACAGTAACATGTCCCTGTCCCTCTCACAGTAACATGTCCCTGTCCCTCTCACAGTAACATGTCTCTCCCTGTCCCTCACAGTAACATGTCTCTCCCTGTCCCTCTCACAGTAACATGTCCCTGTCCCTCTCACAGTAACATGTCCCTGTCCCTCTCACAGTAACATGTCTCTCCCTGTCCCTCTCACAGTAACATGTCCCTGTCCCTGTCCCTCTCACAGTAACATGTCCCTGTCCCTCTCACAGTAACATGTCTCTGTCTCTCTCACAGTAACATGTCCCTGTCCCTCTCACAGTAACATGTCCCTGTCTCTCTCACAGTAACATGTCCCTGTCCCTCTCACAGTAACATGTCCCTGTCCCTCTCACAGTAACATGTCTCTCCCTGTCCCTCTCACAGTAACATGTCTCTCCCTGTCCCTCTCACAGTAACATGTCTCTGTCCCTCTCACAGTAACATATCTCTGTCCCTGTCCCTCTCACAGTAACATGTCTCTGTCCCTCTCACAGTAACATGTCCCTGTCCCTCTCACAGTAACATGTCCCTGTCCCTCTCACAGTAACATGTCCCTGTCCCTCTCACAGTAACATGTCCCTGTCCCTCTCACAGTAACATGTCTCTGTCTGTCACTCTCACAGTAACATGTCCCTGTCCCTCTCACAGTAACATGTCCCTGTCCCTCTCACAGTAACATGTCCCTGTCCCTCTCACAGTAACATGTCCCTGTCACTCTCACAGTAACATGTCTCTGTCTGTCACTCTCACAGTAACATGTCCCTGTCCCTCTCACAGTAACATGTCTCTGTCCCTCTCACAGTAACATGTCCCTGTCCCTCTCACAGTAACATGTCTCTCCCTGTCCCTCTCACAGTAACATGTCCCTGTCCCTCTCACAGTAACATGTCCCTATCCCTCTCACAGTAACATGTCTCTCCCTGTCCCTCTCACAGTCACATGTCCCTGTCCCTCTCACAGTAACATGTCCCTGTCCCTCTCACAGTAACATGTCTCTGTCCCTCTCACAGTAACATGTCTCTCCCTGTCCCTCTCACAGTAACATGTCTCTGTCCCTCTCACAGTAACATGTCCCTGTCCCTCTCACAGTAACATGTCTCTGTCCCTCTCACAGTAACATGTCTCTCCCTGTCCCTCTCACAGTAACATGTCCCTGTCCCTCTCACAGTAACATGTCCCTGTCACTCTCACAGTAACATGTCCCTGTCCCTCTCACAGTAACATGTCTCTGTCCCTCTCACAGTAACATGTCCCTGTCCCTCTCACAGTAACATGTCCCTGTCCCTCTCACAGTAACATGTCTCTGTCCCTCTCACAGTAACATGTCCCTGTCCCTCTCACAGTAACATGTCTCTGTCCCTCTCACAGTAACACGTCTCTGTCCCTCTCACAGTAACATGTCTCTCCCTGTCCCTCTCACAGTAACATGTCCCTGTCACTCTCACAGTAACATGTCCCTGTCCCTCTCACAGTAACATGTCCCTGTCACTCTCACAGTAACATGTCCCTGTCCCTCTCACAGTAACATGTCTCTGTCCCTCTCACAGTAACACGTCTCTGTCCCTCTCACAGTAACATGTCCCTGTCCCTCTCACAGTAACATGTCCCTGTCTCTGTCCCTCTCACAGTAACATGTCCCTGTCTCTGTCCCTCTCACAGTAACATGTCCCTGTCCCTCTCACAGTAACATGTCCCTGTCCCTCTCACAGTAACATGTCCCTGTCCCTCTCACAGTAACATGTCCCTGTCTCTGTCCCTCTCACAGTAACATGTCTCTCCCTGTCCCTCTCACAGTAACATGTCTCTGTCCCTCTCACAGTAACATGTCCCTGTCTCTGTCCCTCTCACAGTAACATGTCCCTGTCCCTCTCACAGTAACATGTCTCTGTCCCTCTCACAGTAACATGTCCCTGTCTCTGTCCCTCTCACAGTAACATGTCTCTGTCCCTGTCCCTCTCACAGTAACATGTCCCTGTCCCTCTCACAGTAACATGTCCCTGTCCCTCTCACAGTAACATGTCTCTGTCCCTCTCACAGTAACATGTCCCTGTCCCTCTCACAGTAACATGTCCCTGTCCCTCTCACAGTAACATGTCCCTGTCCCTCTCACAGTAACATGTCTCTCCCTGTCCCTCTCACAGTAACATGTCTCTCCCTGTCCCTCTCACAGTAACATGTCTCTGTCCCTCTCACAGTAACATGTCTCTCCCTGTCCCTCTCACAGTAACATGTCCCTGTCCCTCACAGTAACATGTCTCTCCCTGTCCCTCTCACAGTAACATGTCTCTCCCTGTCCCTCTCACAGTAACATGTCTCTGTCCCTCTCACAGTAACATGTCTCTCCCTGTCCCTCTCACAGTAACATGTCCCTGTCCCTCTCACAGTAACATGTCTCTCCCTGTCCCTCACAGTAACATGTCTCTGTCCCTCTCACAGTAACATGTCCCTGTCCCTCTCACAGTAACATGTCCCTGTCCCTCTCACAGTAACATGTCTCTGTCCCTCTCACAGTAACATGTCCCTGTCCCTCTCACAGTAACATGTCCCTGCCACTCTCACAGTAACATGTCTCTCCCTGTCCCTCACAGTAACATGTCCCTGTCCCTCTCACAGTAACATGTCTCTGTCACTCTCACAGTAACATGTCCCTGTCCCTCTCACAGTAACATGTCCCTGTCCCTCTCACAGTAACATGTCTCTCCCTGTCCCTCACAGTAACATGTCTCTCCCTGTCCCTCTCACAGTAACATGTCTCTCCCTGTCCCTCACAGTAACATGTCCCTGTCCCTCTCACAGTAACATGTCCCTGTCCCTCTCACAGTAACATGTCTCTCCCTGTCCCTCACAGTAACATGTCTCTCCCTGTCTCTCTCACAGTAACATGTCCCTGTCCCTCTCACAGTAACATGTCCCTGTCCCTCTCACAGTAACATGTCCCTGTCCCTCACAGTAACATGTCTCTCCCTGTCCCTCTCACAGTAACATGTCTCTCCCTGTCCCTCACAGTAACATGTCTCTCCCTGTCCCTCTCACAGTAACATGTCTCTGTCCCTCTCACAGTAACATGTCCCTGTCCCTCTCACAGTAACATGTCTCTGTCCCTCTCACAGTAACATGTCTCTGTCCCTCTCACAGTAACATGTCCCTGTCCCTCTCACAGTAACATGTCCCTGTCACTCTCACAGTAACATGTCTCTGTCCCTCTCACAGTAACATGTCCCTGTCCCTCTCACAGTAACATGTCCCTGTCCCTCTCACAGTAACATGTCCCTGTCCCTCTCACAGTAACATGTCTCTGTCACTCTCACAGTAACATGTCCCTGTCCCTCTCACAGTAACATGTCCCTGTCTGTCACTCTCACAGTAACATGTCTCTGTCACTCTCACAGTAACATGTCTCTGTCCCTCTCACAGTAACATGTCCCTGTCCCTCTCACAGTAACATGTCCCTGTCCCTCTCACAGTAACATGTCCCTGTCCCTCTCACAGTAACATGTCCCTGTCCCTCTCACAGTAACATGTCTCTGTCACTCTCACAGTAACATGTCCCTGTCCCTCTCACAGTAACATGTCCCTGTCTGTCACTCTCACAGTAACATGTCTCTGTCACTCTCACAGTAACATGTCTCTGTCCCTCTCACAGTAACATGTCCCTGTCCCTCTCACAGTAACATGTCCCTGTCCCTCTCACAGTAACATGTCCCTGTCCCTCTCACAGTAACATGTCCCTGTCCCTCTCACAGTAACATGTCCCTGTCCCTCTCACAGTAACATGTCCCTGTCCCTCTCACAGTAACATGTCCCTGTCCCTCTCACAGTAACATGTCTCTGTCCCTCTCACAGTAACATGTCCCTGTCCCTCACAGTAACATGTCCCTGTCCCTCACAGTAACATGTCCCTGTCTCCGTCAGGCTCACGGTAACACCGCTCTGCACATGGCAGCCGCCCTCCATCCTGACCGTACCACGGAGTACCTCATCCAGCTGCTGCTCTTCTACGGGGCAGATCCAAGCACTCGCAACCTGGAGAATGAGCAGCCCGCCCACCTCGTGCCTCCCGGGGGGGAGTCCTCAGAGCAGGTAGCTCCCTCCCTCCCGCCCGCCACCAGTCTAATTCTACAGGCAGCCCAATGACAGGACTCCCGTCCCTGGGACCTCCCTGCTGCGAGGCTCGGTACAGAGCTTCCTAACCCCGTACATATTAAATGATGAGAATGATGCAGGTGTAAGGGTGACCTTAGCGCGATACTGAGCCAACCCACCCGTCTTCCTCCTGACCTCGGACCTTATTGGGAAACCCTCCAGGCGTCTTCTAATTTTAGAGAAATAAGGATTTAGAAAAAAGTTTGGGGGGGCGCTCTTAAAAATGGCGGTTTCCAGGATCTCTTTGAACATTTAGTTGTTTTCTATCTGCCTGTCCAGTCTGAAAGGCATTATGGGGTCACGTTCACTACGCCATTAGGCACCTTACAGCCCAGGGGTGGGCAACTCCTGTCCTCAAGGGCCACCCACAGGTCAGGTTTTCAGGCTATCCCTGCTTCAGCACAGGTGGCTGAGCCACTGATTGAGCCACCTGTGCTGAAGCAGAGATAGCCTGAACACCTGACCTGTTGGGGGCTCTTGAGGACTGGAGTCGCTCACCCGTTACAACCCATTCGAGTCAATAGGTTGTAAGGTGTTTTCCCGCAGCGGAAGTTGCTTTTTTGGGGTTGAACACTGCTTAGTACATCTGGGCCTATATCGTATATATTCCCAGGTGTTTGTTTTTGTGCTGTTTTGCAGGTAGGTTTCCATGAGTCATTTTACCAAGCATATTTTCTGAGCATATTCCAATGTACGGGGGGGGGGGGTTCAACTTCACCAAGTGCCACTATCCGGCCATATCGTTAACCAATTAACCTCCCTCTAATTATCACGTGGGCAACTTGATTCAGTGTGTTACTGCCCTGAAAACCTGGCCTGTCCGTGTCCCCCCAAGTACCGAAGTTAAATACCCTGTTAATGCATGTGGCTAATTGGATGAGAACCTGGGGGCAGGAAATGGCTGTGAGGTTCTTCCCTGGAATGGTTGTTAGAACCGTTCTTCTGCAGGCTGCCAGTAATTACGATCACATTTGCTAACGAAGTCAGGGCTGGCATCCAGAGACTCGTTTGCCCCCTGATCAAAAGAGAGTTTTCGGGGAAACTGACACCCGGAGAGATAATGGCGTCTGCGTCCGTTTGGCGCCTGCGTGGATAATACTGAAGTCACCTAACTGCAAAACCAGTACGAAAAAGCAGCACCAGATTCACCAGTTACCCGATAAACCTGTTTGGCAGATTTTAATAAACAACCTCCTTTGTCTGTTTAAAGACCTCCTGTTAACTCCCAGCATGCATTTGGGCTTCCCTCCTCAGATCAAGTTTTTGCTGAAACGCCGCCGTGTGATGTCATCGACCCGCCACCAATCCGTATCTTCCTTATAGGAACCGCGCAGATCAGGACTATTTTTTCTAGTCCCAGAGTCGAGATCCTTCCGCTGGTGGAAGGAGAACGTATCTCCGATTGGAGCATCTTGTCCTAATGACTTGGATTGAAAATAAACCTTTGTAGTTGAATACAAAACACTCAGGGGAGGGCAACTCCGCCTCTCAAGGGCCACCAACAGGTCAGGTTGGCAGGATATGCCTGCTTCAGCAAAGGTGGCTCAATCAGTGGCTCAGTCAACCGAGCCACTGATTTAGCCACCTTTGCTGAAGCAGGCATATCCTGCCAACCTGACCTGTTGGTGGCCCTTGAGAGCCGTTGTTGCCCACCCCTGCACTGGGGGGAGCTCTCTACCTCCACCTTATTCTGCACACACTGTGTAGCATGGTTTCTGTGAAACTGGTAACCCCCTGAGATGAATGAATAACCAATTCCAATGTTGACTATATTTCAAATTTCCCAGAAGCCTTTGAACCTCAGGGGGGCTTCATTCTTCTAACTCCACCAAAGCGGCCGATCCGCTCCCAATTTCCCAGTGAAGTTAATATGGGGTTTCTTGTTGCACCACATTTACCCCGAGCACCCCATTCATTTTCTTGGCAAATAACTACTTTGCCGACACAGGGCCCAGAAGCACATTGCTCAGTGATGTGACACTTCTAGCCGCAAAAGGGTTAAACCACAAAGCAAATCAACCTCCCTGGCAGAGACGGGGGTTACATGTATCTCTTTCACCTCTCCGTCTCTTGCCTTCCCCCCTTCTCTCTCTCTCATTCCTCCTCTTTCCTTCCTCACGGGCAGGCCTGTTCTGTTCTGTATCATTCAATCTATATAGTTACTTCTCCTGCTGTCAATATTACCCCTATATATCTCTCTGCCACAATATATGTACCTGCGTGTCCTCTTGTCTTTCAGCTACTTTCCACCCGTGGAGCTTATCCCTTTCTCTCTCTCGCTCTCATCCTCAGCCCTCTCTTCCCCCTCCGAGCAGGCCGGTTGTTCCCTTGTGTCTGTGACACATATAAATGGAGTAGGGTCCAGTTTTTGGGGAACCCCTTTACCCCAATCTTTATCATTTCCGTGAAATGAATGATCTCACTACGGGCCATATTGGTCTATCCCAGGCGTTCCCAACTCCATTACTCAACAACCCGCCCAACAGGTCAGACTTTAAGGATATCCCTGCTTCAGCACAGGTGGCTCAATCAGTGGCTCAGTCTTCGACTGAGCCACTGATTGAGCCACCTGTGCTGAAGCAGGGATATCCTGACAACCTGACTTGTGGGGTTCTTGAGTACTGAAGTGGGGCGGTTCCTCTTGTCTGTCCCATCGAACATATTGAACGGAAAGCAGAGTGCGCACTTGATCTTGTCCCTGCTGCACCCGATGGACTCTCACTGCGTCTCCGTTGGCACACACTTATCTACACCATTCCCCCCTTCATGGGATTCCACGGGGGCTATTTATCATGTTAACGATGTACGGAATGGACGAAACTGGCATCAGACACCAGACACAGGTCATTAGTCAGACGAGTTTAATTCTGGCCCAAACTTAACTGATGTTGATGCTCAGAAAGAAGAAAGAAAAACCTATGATGAAATAACTGGAAATAATGCACTAATATGTTTATCTGGCACCTTCACTCACCCTAACCCTGCTCCCCAGGGCGAGTCGGTCACAATCATCCCAAGAATACTAGATTTATTCGCATCAACTTAATGGCCGTTCCCAAGCTTGATAAATAACCGTCTTTGGGGCCCCGTGGGGTGTATGTTTCAAGGCAAAAGTGGAACAAATCTGGGGCCAAAAAAAAAAAGGCAAGATAAATATCCTATTGCTTTCACTGGGATTTTGTTATCTGATATATATATTGCCCCAGAATGTCGCCACTTTAGCCTTGGGATTCATGAAGCTCTGATGTGGGTTATCGCCCACGATTGGGCACGATCTGCTGCGGGCTGCAACGGCAGATAACGCTGGATCAGATGCAATACCCCACATCAGAGCCGCTGATGTATCAAAGTCTCCCGGCTGCAGTGGGTTTGGCTACACAGATGACTTGCTAAAGTCTTCTGACTGCAAACTAGGGGGACCATTCAAGAACTCCCACCAGCTTTATCAAAGGATACTGGGGGGAAACCACTGCACAGGATTTACCAAGGAACAAAAACCCATTAGTTTCAAAGGGAATGTTCCTAATAAATCCCATGCCGTTTCTTCACCTCAGTCTTGCAGCCGGAGGACTTGGATAAATGAGCCCCAAAGATGCCATGTGTATGTTGCTTAGTGGCTGTTAAGCAGCTTGCAGAATAATGATGTTCTGATAATTATAGAGTGGTGGACGTGGACAATTTAACTGGATCAGTTTTATAAAGGTGACTAGTTACCAACGTCTTAATTTAAAACAATATTTAAATTGAAAACTTGTTTCCCAGGATATTTATTTCAGTACGTTTTGTTATTTATACATTTGGCGATTGAATTGGTATCGAGGATATTTACCATCCTGGTATCTCGTGTGTTGCTATTTCGCACAAATAACCTATTTCCACAGAGTTCTATGAACTTCCCACACTTCCAGAAAATAAAGTTGCTCTTACAAACATCCCTTTACTTGTTTTTTTTTTTTTTAATAATCGTCACATACATTGTAGAAAAATACTGGTGTGTGTGTGTGTGTGTGTGTGTGGTGTGTGTGTGTGTGTGTGGTGTGTGTGTGTGGTGTGTGTGTGTGGTGTGTGGTGTGTGGTGTGTGTGTGTGTGTGTGTGGTGTGTGTGTGGTGTGTGTGTGGTGTGTGTGTGTGTGTGTGTGTGTGTGTGTGTGTGTGTGTGTGTGTGTGTGTGTGTGTGTGTGTGTGTGTGTGTGTGTGTGTGTGCAACATTTACAATTAGAAACTATAGACTTTTAATATAGTAACTAAAGTGTTCTTTAGACATGGAAACAGTGTGCACTGAGCTTTGAAACCCCCACAGGTCTCCCCTCCATGCCTATCTGTTAGAATGTATCATCCAGGTATGGTTTATAGTTACTGTATACAGTAATAAGGCAACATTTTCTGTTTGTGTGACAATGCTACCATCTAGTGGCTATTAGAAAGACTTCAGGGCTATTATCTAGCACTGTAACTAATTAGCTATCACAGCATTACATTCTCCTCCATTGCATTTATCTAATAACGCCTTAAAATCTTCTTCCACAAAAGACCAACTACACATTCCCCTGTATTTTAATGAAAAAGTACTGACTATCAGTGGGACCCCATTGAAGTCTTAATTATTAGACTTGTGCTCAGTGAGACAGACTCCATATCTCGCAGATAATCAGTGAGTCTTGCCATGTCTGTGATTGAGACCTGCTGCAGTGCATCACTACATATACCCTTTCCTGCTTTAGAACAGCAGTGACCCATTAAAACCAATATAGAAAGTTTCGCCCACCGTAAAATGTGTTTTATTTTATTATTAACACTTCTTGTTCTGTCCCAAGCTCACTGTGGCAAGTGAGTAGGGACAGGCCGTTTAACTCAATCCCATATACCAAGCAAGGGGAAGCTTCTTATTTGCTGAAATGTCTATTTTGTCAACAACAAGAAATTAAAAAGGTGAATAGCTTAGTATCAGGCATAGGTAAATCACAATGACTTTACCAGAGGAGATGAGTGAGGTGACTGCTCAAGATGGCTGCTGGCTGAAAGAGAGCATGCTTGCCTGGACACGCAGAAAATAAGGTAAGGACTATGCCAACTAGCAAGGGGGAGGAGGTGCAGTCCAACTCACAAAGAAAAAATGGGTGTTGCCAAGGCAACTGGCTGAGAAGCCAACAAGGGAGTAACAATGTTGCAATCTTACACTGAGGAGTGCTAGCAGCCTCAGAATAGGGAAAGAACCTTACAGGTTCCAGGACACGTCTTATCTTTCCATTACCACCTCACACATCTTGCAGTCAGTGTCTCACCTTCTCACGTACAAGGCCGCCCAGAGCAGGTTCGGGCCCCGGTAAAAAAATAAATACAATTCAGGCCCCCCCCAGCAGCTGTTTTTTCTCCCACACTCGGCTGTGGCGGCCACCTCCTTGCTGCCGCCCTCCTCCTGAACCGCAGAATCGAATTACGCTGCGGACGTCACTGACGTGATGTCACGCTGCGTCACGTTGCCTTGGTAACGCGGCGCTGTGATGTCATTTGACATTGCGGTTCTGAAGAAGGCGGGTGGCAGCAAGGAGTGACAAATAATGATACAACCGAGAAAGACAAAAACATAGTTCGTCCCGGCCCCCGGTAATTTGTACCAGCTTCCCCCCTGCTCTCTCATTGGCCCTGCTCATGTACACAAACCAGACTCTGTGACAATAACACTAGGATTTAAGGTTTATTGTACGGCTATCCCACAATACCACCACTGACGTGAAGTGCAGTTACCGCCGGATCGCAGAGCGATTACCGGTGTCACAGCTTGGCCTCACCGGTCTTTATGATGATGCCTCATGGGTCGGCATCTTTGCCACAAAAGGAGTCTCTCCCGGGGACCCAAATTTACAAATGTCCGAGACATGTTTCCCCTCTTAGGTTCCATGGTGTGCCGAGCTTGTGGCTCTGGAGATATCGGTGGCACTATGGGTTTAAACTTTAGGGCAGGGCTGCACAACATACGGCCCGCGGGCCGCATGCGGCCCGCCCGGCCTCTCTGTGCGGCCTGCGATGAGATTTAAAAAAAAAAAAATTACGGCGGTCCCTGCGGTCCTGGGGGTGATGTGAGCTGCATTGAGGTGAGTTGCAGGGGGGTGAGGTGAGGTGCAGGGAGGTGAAGTGCATTGAGGTGAGGTGCAGGGGGATGAGGTGCATTGAGGTGAGGTGCAGGGGGGTGAGGTGCATTGAGGTGAGGTGCAGGGGAGGTGAGGTGCAGGGGAGGTGAAGTGCATTGAGGTGAGGTGCAGGGGGATGAGGTGCATTGAGGTGAGGTGCAGGGGGGTGAGGTGCAGTGAGGTGAGGTGCAGGGGGGTGAGGTGCATTGAGGTGAGGTGCAGGGGGGTGAGGTGCAGTGAGGTGAGGTGCAGAGGAGGTGATGTGCATTGAGGTGAGGTGCAGGGGAGGTGAGGTGCATTGAGGTGAGGTGCAGGGGAGGTGAGGTGCAGTGAGGTGAGGTGCAGGAAGGGTGATGTGAGGTGCAGGGGGTGAGGTGCAGGGGGTGAGGTGCAGGGGGGGTGATTGCAGGTGCAGGGGGGGTGATTGGAGGTGCAGGGGGGGTTATTGGAGGTGCAGGGGGGGTGATTGGAGGTGCAAGGGGGAGAGATGTGAGGTGCAAGGGGGGAGAGTGGTGTGAGGTGTAGGGGGGGAGAGTGGTGTGAGGTGCATGGGGGGGGAGAGTGGTGTGAGGTGCAGGGGGGAGAGTGATGTGAGGTGCAGGGGGGGAGAGTGGTGTGGGGTGCAGGGGGGGGAGAGGTGTGAGGTGCAGGGGGGAAGAGGTGGGAAGTGCAGGGGGGAGAGTGGTGTGAGGTGCAGGGGGGGAAAGTGGTGTGAGGTGCAGGGGGGAGAGTGGTGTGAGGTGCAGGGGGGGAGAGGTGTGAGGTGCAGGCGGGGAGAGTGGTATGAGGTGCAGGGGGGGAGAGTGGTGTGAGGTGCAGGCGGGGAGAGTGGTGTGAGGTGCAGGGGGGGAGAGTGGTGTGAGGTGCAGGGGGGGAGAGTGATGTGAGGTGCAGGGGGGGAGAGTGATGTGAGGTGCAGGGGGGGAGAGTGGTGTGAGGTGCAGGGGGGGAGAGTGGTGTGAGGTGCAGGCGGGGAGAGTGGTGTGAGGTGCAGGGGGGGAGAGTGGTGTGAGGTGCAGGGGGGGAGAGTGATGTGAGGTGCAGGGGGGGAGAGTGGTGTGAGGTGCAGGGGGGAGAGTGGTGTGAGGTGCATGGGGGGGGGAGTGGTCTGAGGTGCAGGGGGGAAGAGTGGTGTGAGGTGCATGGGGGTAAAAGGATGTGAGGTGCAGGAGGGGTGGGATGTGTGTGGTGTGCAGGGGGGTATTATGTGTGTGGTGTGCAGGGGGGTATTATGTGTGTGGGTGAGGGGGAGAGATGGGGGTATGAGAGATAGATGGGGAGTATCGCAAAGGTTGATAGTGAGGGGTTCTGGGGGAGATATGAGGATGATGATGAGAGGTGATGGAGGAGAGATGATGATGATGATGATGATGATTTTACCCGTGCGGCCCAAATTTTTTTTCCTTGGAGCATTTCGGCCCTTATATATATACTAGCTGATATACCCGGCGTTGCCCGTGATGTAATGTTCTGCCTCCCCCATCCTCCCTCTCAACTCCCTTCCCCCCCTCTTCAAAGCTGTTCAGGCTTCCCCCTTCTCTCCTGACTCCCTCCCCCCCCTCTCTCTCCTGACTCTTTCCCTCCCCCCCCCCCCTCTCTCCTGACTCCCTCTCCCCCCCCTCTCTCCTGAATCCCTCTCTCCCCCCCTCTCCTGACTCCCTCTCTCCCCCCTCTCTCCTGACTCCCTCCCCCCCTCTCTTCTGACTAACTCCCCCCCTCTCTCCTGACTAACTCCCCCCCCCCTCTCCTGACTGAATACCACCCCCTGCCTGTCCGCTGTGCGCCGCCATCTTACCAGGGGCATTTGTAGGAGGAAGGGGGTCCTTCCGGAGGCTGCCTGCCCACTGCCTGTCCCCTCCACTGGGGGGGGGAGGGAAGTGAGCGTTGGCGGCTGGGGCAGGAGGGCCGCGCCGCGCTTCCCCTCCGTCCGGGAGCCAGTGGGGGGGGGGGGGGAGAGGGAGAGAGAGAGAGAGTTGGGTGACGTCATAGAGCAGGGTGACGTCATAGAGCCACCAATCTGATTGGCCAGAGGATGAGGACCAATCAGATTCACCGCAGCTAGTACCAACCTTTCGATTTTATATATTAAGATATATATATATATATATAATAATATATATTGCCGTTATACAAACACAGAAATGCAGATTGTGTCAATCTTTATAGAGACTTTAAAAACATTTTTATTTAATACATCTTTCTGTCACTTTTTGAGCACTCTCTTTTTGTCCCATTGAAATGCGTTGGGCACATTGTCCGGCCTTGTAAAATGAGCAGGAATCTTCACCCTTCACACCAGGTGCCCCTGTGCCTCGTACGGGGTCTCATATGTTGTAGGCAGGGCCTGGCCCATATGTGCCTCATTGTAGATCCGGACTGGATCCTGGTGTTCTCCCCACTGCATCTCTCTGCCCTGATTGGCCTGTGCAGGTACAAGGAGGAAAGGTTGTGATTGGCTGTGAGTCCCCTGGCTAGTTAAAGCAGCAATCCCATCTGCCCAACTCTTTTTTTTACTCTGGAGCTGAACCAAGCTAGTTCCCTCCTCTTTAGCGAGGACAAAATGGCTGCCAAATCTTGCGGGTCTCTCTGGGGGGTGACATGGTGGCTTTGAATTGGAGGACTGTTTAAATGTTTAAACCCTGGCAACTACACCTGTATCTTGAGAACGGGGCGGTCTCCGGAGCTAAAACTAGAGGATCCGCTTCAGCTCAGGAGGGTGCCCCTTCCTCCAGGTTCGAATGCTGCACAAACATCACTAGTAATTTTAGGCGGGATTGCTGCTTTAAAGAATAGTGTTCTGCCAATGGGAGAAAGAGCCGAGGTCATGTGACTCACCATTGCTCCACGCGGCCAGTTGGCTCTAAAGGATTGTGGGTAATCCCCTCCTACCTCCTCATACTCATGCGCATCAGAGGTTGCATACCATTCTTCAAATCCACCTTCTGGGACAGGAGAGACGAGATAAGACGTGTAGGTCATGAGGTCACAATAACACAGGCATCAAAGGTCCTCAAAGAGCTTTGAAGCTTGGTACAGTACCAATAGATAATGCGCTTGGTACCAATAGGTAACACGCTTGGTACCAATAGATAATGCGCTTGGTACCAATAGGTAACACGCTTGGTACCAATAGATAATGCGCTTGGTACCAATAGGTAACGCGCTTGGTACCAATAGGTAACGCGCTTGGTACCAATAGGTAACGCGCTTGGTACCAATAGGTAACGCGCTTGGTACCAATAGGTAACGCGCTTGGTACCAATAGGTAACGCGCTTGGTACCAATAGGTAACGCGCTTGGTACCAATAGGTAACGCGCTTGGTACCAATAGGTAACGCGCTTGGTACCAATAGGTAACGCGCTTGGTACCAATAGGTAACGCGCTTGGTACCAATAGGTAACGCGCTTAGTACCAATAGGTAACGCGCTTGGTACCAATAGGTAACGCGCTTGGTACCAATAGGTAACGCGCTTGGTACCAATAGGTAACGCGCTTGGTACCAATAGGTAACGCGCTTGGTACCAATAGGTAACGCGCTTGGTACCAATAGGTAACGCGCTTGGTACCAATAGGTAACGCGCTTGGTAGCAATAGGTAACGCGCTTGGTACCAATAGGTAACGCGCTTGGTACCAATAGGTAACGCGCTTGGTAGCAATAGGTAACGCGCTTGGTACCAATAGGTAACGCGCTTGGTACCAATAGGTAACGCGCTTGGTACCAAAAGGTAACGCGCTTGGCACCAATAGGTAACGCGCTTGGTACCAATAGGTAACGCGCTTGGTACCAATAGGTAACGCGCTTGGTACCAATAGGTAACGCGCTTGGTACCAATAGGTAACGCGCTTAGTACCAATAGGTAACGCGCTTGGTACCAATAGGTAACGCGCTTGGTACCAATAGGTAACGCGCTTGGTACCAATAGGTAACGCGCTTGGTACCAATAGGTAACGCGCTTGGTACCAATAGGTAACGCGCTTGGTACCAATAGGTAACGCGCTTAGTACCAATAGGTAACGCGCTTGGTACCAATAGGTAACGCGCTTAGTACCAATAGGTAACGCGCTTGGTACCAATAGGTAACGCGCTTGGTAGCAATAGGTAACGCGCTTGGTAGCAATAGGTAACGCGCTTGGTACCAATTGGTAACGCGCTTGGTACCAAAAGGTAACCCGCTTGGCACCAATAGGTAACGCGCTTGGTACCAATAGGTAACGCGCTTGGTACCAATAGGTAACGCGCTTGGTACCAATAGATAACGCGCTTGGTACCAATAGGTAACGCGCTTGGTACCAATAGGTAACGCGCTTAGTACCAATAGGTAACGCGCTTGGTACCAATAGGTAACGCGCTTGGTACCAATAGGTAACGCGCTTGGTACCAATAGGTAACGCGCTTGGTACCAATAGGTAACGCGCTTGGTACCAATAGGTAACGCGCTTGGTACCAATAGGTAACGCGCTTGGTAGCAATAGGTAACGCGCTTGGTACCAATAGGTAACGCGCTTGGTACCAATAGGTAACGCGCTTGGTACCAATAGGTAACGCGCTTGGTACCAATAGGTAACGCGCTTGGTACCAATAGGTAACGCGCTTTGTACCAATAGGTAACGCGCTTGGTACCAATAGGTAACGCGCTTGGTAGCAATAGGTAACGCGCTTGGTACCAATAGGTAACGCGCTTGGTACCAATAGGTAACGCGCTTGGTACCAAAAGGTAACGCGCTTGGCACCAATAGGTAACGCGCTTGGTACCAATAGGTAACGCGCTTGGTACCAATAGGTAACGCGCTTGGTACCAATAGATAACGCGCTTGGTACCAATAGGTAACGCGCTTGGTACCAATAGATAACGCGCTTGGTACCAATAGGTAACGCGCTTGGTACCAATAGGTAACGCGCTTGGTACCAATAGGTAACGCGCTTGGTACCAATAGGTAACGCGCTTGGTACCAATAGGTAACGCGCTTGGTACCAATAGGTAACGCGCTTGGTACCAATAGGTAACGCGCTTGGTACCAATAGGTAACGCGCTTGGTACCAATAGGTAACGCGCTTGGTACCAATAGGTAACGCGCTTGGTACCAATAGGTAACGCGCTTGGTACCAATAGGTAACGCGCTTGGTACCAATAGGTAACGCGCTTGGTACCAAAAAGTAAAGCACTTGGTACCAATAGGTAACGCGCTTGGTACCAATAGGTAACGCGCTTGGTACCAATAGGTAACGCGCTTGGTACCAATAGGTAACGCGCTTGGTACCAAAAGGTAACGCGCTTGGCACCAATAGGTAACGCGCTTGGTACCAATAGGTAACGCGCTTGGTACCAATAGGTAACGTGCTTGGTACCAATAGATAACGCGCTTGGTACCAATAGGTAACGCGCTTGGTACCAATAGATAACGCGCTTGGTACCAATAGGTAACGCGCTTGGTACCAATAGGTAACGCGCTTGGTACCAAAAAGTAAAGCACTTGGTACCAATAGGTAACGCGCTTGGTACCAATAGGTAACGCGCTTGGTACCAATAGATAACGCGCTTGGCCTTTAATGCACAAGCTTATGTGTTTGATTCCAGCCTCAGTGATCTACCTTGAAAAACAAGTATAGCCTAATGCAGTGAGGCTCGACTCCAGTCCTCATGCCCTCCCCAGGAAGTCAGGTTTTCAGGATATTCCTGCTTCAGCACAGGTGGCTCAATCAGTAGCTTAGTTGAAGACTGCGCCTCTGATTGAGCCAGCTGTGCTGAAGCTGGGATATCCTGAAAACCTGACCTGTTGGGAGGGGGCGGGGGGGGGAGAGAACAGGCGTTGAGTGCTCCTGGTCCAATGTATCTTTCCTGATAAAATATCTTTAATAAATCACACAGCAAAATACTTTCCCCCCCCCCCCCCTTGTAACTGCCTCAAATTAAAAAAAAACTGCTCAATGTCTGACATTCGATGCAGATTCGTTGGAAATCTTGAATCCAATAACATGTATGTATGTATGTATGTATGTATGTATGTATGTATGTATGTATGTATGTATGTATGTATGTATATATGTGTGTATATATATATACACATAAATACATACAAGAGAAGAGACCTTGTGGTCAGAAACGTACAGTTTCTGTGACTGCCTGATGTATATCGTGGATTAAACAACTTTTCATTTTGAGAGTGCTGCGGACTCTATCCTTTTATTTATAGTATCTTACAGACTGGTCGGTGTTCCCTGTCTATCTGCCAGTACCTGGATTTCGGATAAGTATCTATTACTATTTGTATGAGCAGTGGTCGACAAATCACCCAAAAATCTACTCGCCGAACAAAAAAATCTCGCCACCTAGTACCACACGTGTGTTGCTTGGGCCAATAGGAGCTCGCCACGATGTTAAATCCACTCGCCCGGGGCGTGCAAATGTATAGGTTTGTCGAACACTGTGTATGAGTATAGTTCCTTTCTTGTGTGCACCCAGCTTCAGTGTGTGTGTGTGTGTGTGTGTGTGTGTGTGTGTGTGTGTGTGTGTGTGTGTGTGTGTGTGTGTGTGTGTGTGTGTGTGTGTGTGTGTGTGTGTGTGTGTGTGTGTGTGTGTATATATATATATATATATATATTGTACATACATACATACATACATACATATATATACACACACGCACGCGCACACCATTGTAATATGCATGTAAAAAACGGATATTTAAAAAACTCCCCAAAATCACAACTTAGGCCTTGAATACAGCAGGCACGGAACAGAGCGCATGGCATCATGCACGCCTGCTTCATAGGCGATCTGAGGCCACAGGGGAGGAGACGCGACAGTGAGGCAGGCCAGAGGCGTGCCTGTGGCGTCACGTGAGTGGTTCGCCCTCATTGGCTGAACCGCTCACGTGACCCGGCTGTCGTGTGACAAAATCAAATCATTTTGTCCCTCGAAAAAACGGCCGCGCCTTTGCGCTCCATCGGTCACGCGGTCGCCCGCTCTATGGCTGTCCTCATTGAGGAACAGCCTTTTGTTCTCGCTAAGCATGGAGCAAGGAGCAAAATACCTTCACAAAGTGACAGTCAGATGCATCTCTCAGGGTCATCACCCCCAGTCCACAGAGCACGTTATCTGTAGGAGTGTCGCCTCTACTATGTAAAGTGCACTGTGAGCTTGCCAGTGTCCACACGGAGAGCTCACAATATACTCAATCACCCCGTGGTTTCAGAAGAAAGCAATCACTGGCTCCAAGATCTCACAAAGTCGGGTCCTGAATCAAACAGCCACCAAGACTTACCTCCCCAGCTCTGGGTGCCTGTGTCCGCTCTCTCTACAGTCTCATAGTGAGGGGAAAGAGAGGGTCTGTAATCTCTGGCAGGGTAATAATACAGCCCCGACTCTGAGGCACTGTCCTGAGGGAGAGAGAGGCGCAAAGTTAGCGAAGTATCAAGGTAGGTAGATTACCCAAAGTACTCACGTTTTTATTTATACCGTTACTCTCTGTAGCATTAGATATTGAACGTAACCCCAGGCCCTCCCCTTTCAACTCCTATACCTCTGAGAATAGCCCTTTCGAATTCCAAAAATAACTATCTGTCACCCATATAAATATCCGTAGCCTGCTGCCCAAGCTGGATGAACTAAGGGCATGGTGCCTTATGCATAAACCCAAAGCCATCGTACTCATCGAAGCATGGCTAACTCCTAAAACGCTCGATTAAACTATCGCCATTCAGGGATACTCCATTTATAGGAGAGATAGGTCAAAGAGAGGAGGAGGGGTGTTATTTTATATTGAAAACGCCTCTAAATTTGCTCTGCTAAATTGCCCCCAGGCTCACCCTTTTTTTAAATCCTAGTTGGTTTAATTTGCCTTCCCTTCTCTAAGCCCATTCTTATTGCTGGCATCTACTGCCCTCCTCCCCCCCCCCCCCTACAGCCCCACTATGGTCCCTGACTGATATCACTTAGTTTCTTGGCTCAATTTCCTCTCTGAATGGGAAGTGTAAGCTGTTAGTTCTTGGGGATGTCAACCTCAATTGGCTTGACCCTAAAAACAACAAAAATCCAGACTCAACTCAAGTCACTAAACCTAACCCAAATAATTTCATAACCCACACGGACAAACCTACAATCTCACAACCATTCCTTGCTAGACTGGATTCTATCCTCTAGACCCAACAGAATCAAATCCTCTGGCATCCTACCTGACATTTTCAGTGACCCTGCAATAGTGTACTGTGTAAGGAAAATCAGACCACCCCAATCAAGCCCTAAAGTTCTCCTCACTAGAACATTTAGAAACTTTAAGCCACAGACATTTCTGGCTGATCTTACTAACTGCCCTTAGTACAGAATCGACTTGGTACCTGACCCCGATTCTGCACTTGATTATTTCCAAACAGAGTTCTTAAAGCCCTGGGATACCCATTCTCCACTACGCAGAATAAGCGTGCGGGGTCCCACCTTCCATGGGTTACAACCAACCTTATTGCGCTCTACCATTTCAGGGATGCCGTGTGGAAAAGACACAAAGTAACTGGCACTGCCCATATTGATTGGGTTGGCATATTCCTACCGATCGGCATGACATTGGTGTAAAAACGGTATTCAGAAAGATTTATCGCAAGCCAGATACCGTTTGGCACAAAAATGCCATATCGATCGAGTTTCTAACTGCAGTCTGTAAGAGAGCTGCATCTCCCTGCACAGCTCTTACAGGCGATCTCCCTGCACAGAGAGAGCTGCATCTCCCTGCACAGCTCTTACAGGCGATCTCCCTGCACAGAGAGAGCTGCATCTCCCTGCACAGCTCTTACAGGCGATATCCCTGCACAGAGAGAGCTGCATCTCCCTGCACAGCTCTTACAGGCGATATCCCTGCACAGTTCTTACAGGCGCTCTCCCTGCACAGAGAGAGCTGTATCTCCCTGCACAGAGAGAGCTGTATCTCCCTGCGCAGCTCTTACAGGCGATCGCCCTGTTTTTATTTTGATTTTAATGACATGGTATTGAAGCAGGGGGTCTCCGGAGCTGAACCACATTAATTTCAGGTCTGGGGACCTCCTGCTTCGCGAGGCACAGGCCTCCATAGGGTGTGGCAGTATCTCCTGCAATTTTAAATGTCCCGGTCATGTGACGCAGGAGAATTAAGCAATGCAGGAGAACCCGGCACCCCATACCGGGCCTGTATCTCGAGATAAGGGGGTCTCCGGACCTGAAATAAATGCGGGTCATGTCCGGAGACCCCTTCTTCAATAATATGTTATTAAAATTAAATAAACAGCTGCATTACTTTATTTATTTATCAAATGTTTTTATCTCAAATTTGAATCTGGTCTGTAACTGTGTAATACGCCTAAAATATGTTAACCTGTTCATGCAATGTCTTTATACATAATGCATAACCCTGTTCACCTAATGTAACTATGTATTTGTAACCATGTAATTGTCATCATAACTCTGTGCCCAGGACATACTTGAAAACGAGAGGTAATTCTGAATGCATTACTTCCTGGTAAAACGTTTTATAAGTAAATAAATTAATTAACATGATGCAAAAAAGGATCACACCTATTGTAACCTGAGTGTCATCTGATTCATCCACTACTTCTTTGCATCGCACAATATAATTACTCCCGGCATAGCTCACAGACCCAATGGGGCAAAACAACCCACAGTATTTTGATACCTTGATAAGAATGAGGTTGCAGTGCATTGAGATTCCACAATAAACTCTGTTTTTTCTGCAACATATGCTCAAGTGAAGAAGGCAGAATAGATTTTAGTGGCCAGGGTTAGTGGTTCTAAGGAAGGAAACCCCAGAGGTGTCTCTTGCTTATTGCTGCTCAGGACAGGAGGAGCTGGAATCCAGCTGTAGCCTCCTCTTCTCCCCTCTATCTCTGCACATCTCACCTGGTAAACGCTGGAGCTGGCTTCAGAGCCACTGTCTATGAGTAGTGTCTTTATTGCCCGTGTGTTGATTAGCTCTCCGTCCCCATACTCATTGAGAGCGCCGCCGTGTGGTGTGCTGAGACAGCCAGGCAGAGGAGAGAGATAGAGGCAGTAATAAAGCGACAGTGCCAGGGTGGGAGAGGCAGTCACGGAGAGATACCCAAGACACAGGAGAAAGAGGCAGATAGGAAAGAGAGCGTCAAGAGAGCGTCAAGAGAGAGACAGTTGGGTACAGCAGGGGGGCTCAACTCCAGTCCTCAAGACCCCCCAACAAATCAGGTTTTCATGATATTCCAGCTTCAGCACAGGTGACTCAGAGGCTTAGTAGAGCCTCTGATTGGGCCACCTGTGCTGAAGCAGGGACTGACTGAGCCACCTGCGGCAGTCAAACAAACCAGAAGACACAGACAAGAAGCAACAGAGGGAGAACTGGCCACAAATGAAGGAGTATATAAAATGAGAGACAGCCATGAAAATATAGACAGAGATGAGGAGCAACGTGGAGAAAATGAAGGAACAAGGACCGGAAGAGAGAAAAACAGAAGGGAAATGAGGGGTTCTGACACCCCTCCTAACCTCACCTTTCCTCCTTCTTTACAGCATCTCCTGTGAGAGAGACAGAGATTGGAGACAGGAGAGGGACAGATTGTAAGCTCTTCGGGGTAGGGGCTTGTTTTCCTAAATGTTATTTTTATGTCTGAAGCGCTTATTCCCATTATGTGTTATTTGTATTATTTGTTATTTATATGATTGTCCCGTATATTACTGCTGTGACGCGCTATGTACATTAATGGCGCTATATAAATAAGGACATACATACATACATTAGTGTCACGTGCAGACATTAATTAGGGAAACAACTAAGATGTGAGATAAATAGTACAAACCCCCCCCCCCACCCCCCAGACCAGCATCGCCCCATGAAAGTATCAGCTCCCCACATTAATAGCACTATAGTTTCATATAGCTCTGACCGACCTGATGGTGCTGTGTGCTAAAGTCTCCCAGGTGTAAAATCAGTGCAAAGTATTATCAAAGGAATAACTCCAATTACTTTGAATGGGAATTCTTAGATAATTCTGGGGCTGTATGTTGTCCTGCTTTTGACCCCGTTTTGCAGCAAGGTGACTTTAATAATTATATCCATGGTGCTTTACATAGTATAGTACATACATGCACAATTAAACCCAGCTCACAATCTACTATTGGTGCTTAGGGCCACACAGAGGTGGTATAGAGGTGTGAGCTATAACCACAGAAAATACCATGTGAATACGGTATTTGGTCAGCATTTAGTATTTACCCCCTTGGGTCCTGACTCTGTGTCGCTTCACCAGGCAGCCAATAAAAGCTGCATTGGATATGAGAAGGATGGCTCCTCCTGCACCCACAGCAGCCAAGATGTATGGTGGCCATGCAAAGGAGTCTGGGTAAGGAAACACAAGCCAGAGGCATGTTACATCATTAAACAATTCCACTCTGACTATATAACCAATGGTCAAAGGGCCTTAAAAAATGTTGTGGCACTGTGTTGGATAAAAATGTAAAAAAATAAACCTGTAAGCTTTATACTGTAGATCAGGTTTTTGAAGAGTTTTATACAAAATTTGTACACTCAGCGCAGAAAGGCCCATATTTACTGAGCACTCATTATAACTATATAATCCCTAATACAACTCATATAATATAACTATATGTAGCCGGGACCCCGTTTTCTCCCCCAATTGTTGTTGTGGGGTGGGAGATGTTGCACCTAGGGAACGCTCCGATAACGGAGGTTCCGCGTAGAGGGAGCCGCTATGTTTAGGTTGGCGCCGGCGCAGACTTGGTCCGGCAGGAGGTTGCGTATGCGCAGAGCAGGGTAACAAAGCCCGCAAAGGAGGAGAGCTCGGAGAGGAGGGGAGTTAGGGGACTACGGGTCCCAGCAGCCCCCGCGGTCTCCCGTGATGCGCCAGAACCAATCAGGTACGCGTAGAGGGAGGAAAATGAAGTGGTGGGCGCACGATGAGTCAGAGCTAGCTGTCGGAAGAAGGAGCTCCGGTGTAGGGAGGCAGTCCGCCCCTACCTAGGCCGCATGCCCCAGGCCCAGTTAGGCCCTGAGCCCCAGTTGTGTGTAGCTGAGCTAGGGACTGACCATAGTCAGGTTCCGGACCCCCTTACTGTGACACGATCACTACCGGGACAGTTCTATATCCACGGGAGGCCTGGGATCAGGCCCCGCTACTAAGTCGCAGCG
Source organism: Ascaphus truei (assembly GCF_040206685.1). Taxonomy (NCBI): domain Eukaryota; kingdom Metazoa; phylum Chordata; class Amphibia; order Anura; family Ascaphidae; genus Ascaphus; species Ascaphus truei. The sequence goes on along the minus strand of NC_134488.1, from coordinate 121,173,974 downwards.
TGTCTGGGTGGGATCGCCCCGGACACCCACGGGTGACGTCATCTACGCCCACGCCGATCCTTTGTGAAGATAGTTGCAGAACCGGGTTGAGGAGTGCCAGGCAGGTAAACGTCAAGTGCACCAACGGTACCATTATTCACTCCGGGACACGGTGGCTGCGCAGTCACACAATTATACATCCACTGACTCACAAAAGGGTGGGGGAACGTATTCCAAGAGGGAGCTGGACATGGGGTGGGATCACCCGGTGAAGGGAGAGGGAGAGTGAGCGTTCGGCAGGATGCTGGTAGTAGTGTCTCCTCTAGGGAGGGACACCTGTTGACTAAACTGATGGTTGCTATAAGTAAAGCATATTGGTTAAGGTATATCGCTGTGTGTGTGTTCATGTACATAAGTTCCTGCGAAGACCCACTTTCCCCTAGGGCGGAAGCTGTCGCAGGTGGAGGCGCTGCACCAAGTTATCCGTACTGTGAGCACCCCAGGCTCTCCGTGGCAGAGGCTTAGGCCCTGTGAGCCTACAGGTTATACAGCACACAGTAGTGGCCTGTGTTCGATGGGAACCAGGGCTACATATATAACACCCAATAGTATTTATTATAACTATATAACACATAATATGACTCATATAATATAATAAATTATATTAGGCGTTATCTAAGCATCGAAGCATATGAGTAGCACCGTGGATAATACTAGACACATGATACATAAAGCTTGGCCCCTTGCAGACACACCAGAACGCCCTCCTACTGTCTCTGTACGTTCTTCCCCAACTACCAATTAGATTGTAAGCTCTTCGGAGCAGGGCCTAATGTTCCTAAATGTTACTTTTATGTGTGAAGCGCTTCTTCCCATGATCTATTATTTGTATTATTTGTTATTTATATGATTGTCACGTGTATTACTACTGTGAAGCGCTATGTACACTAATGGCCCTATATAAATAAAGACACACATACATCTAGTCATGTTGTATGAGTGATATTATGGGTTATATAGTTATAATAAATGGGGTATATAGTTATAACTTTATATATCACTCCTATAATATAACTCTATAACCCCCAATATAATTTATGATAACTATAATCTCTAATATCACTCATATAACATAACTATATATCCCCCAATATCACTCATTCTGACTATAATATCCCCCAATATCACTCATTCTGACTATAATTTCCTCCAATATCACTCACCTCTTACACTGACCCTGTACCCCAGCTCTGATCACCCCCCCCCCCTTTCCTGTCTCTCTCACCTGGCTCGAGTACACCTGGAGTCTCCTTCGTGTCGGGAAGCTCAGACTCTTCTCTTTCTGAGGAAAGAGAATATCACACACATACCTTGGATGTGAACCCCTCACATGGTTGTGCCTTAGTGGTGCTAATGTGTGTATATCTTATGCTTGGCATGTTCTTGGCATGTATTATAGGTAAGCACTATGTCCATGCGTTTAATTAGACGGGTGGGAATTATTCCCTGACGAACACTCATGGGGAAAGATTTACTCATTGCTCATTAAACCTCCAGTGCCATAAGAACTAGGGGAGGAAGAACTAGACTAAAGAAGACCTTGTGGACACCATTATGGCATAGAGAAGATGGTCCTTGGAGGATCCTACATCACAGACAACAATAGATGAAATGGAAGACAGTGTAGAGAGATGAAGCCATAACCCTTTCCCCACCAGTGGGCCTCCAAAGCAGCAATGGTGTCAAAGGAGAGAAGAAGAATGTTCTAACAATCTAATGTGGAGCCAACATACTGTGGCTGATCATGACCATTGGTAGAACGTTACAGTATCACGTTAACCCCTAGCATGGAACCTTGAGTGGTGACGCTGATCACAGCTCCCCGGTCAGCGTAGTCACTGTCCCCCAGCGCGTTGATGGCATTCACTGAGAAGTTATAGGTGGTGCCGGTTTTCAGCCCTGTGATGGTGAACACTGTCGCTTGGGGCGGGAATACATCCACGTACATGAAGCTGCCGGCATCATGCCACCGGTACCTGAAACACATCCAGACTTTAAGTGTCATGTTCACTTCTCCGGTTGTGGGGTCCACACACCATTGCAAAGATTAGCTCAGAAGGCAGGCATTAATACAATGATACAGAAGGTGGGCATTACTGCTGTACTACAGAAGGTGGACATTACCACCATACTACAGAAGGTGGGCATTACCACCATGCTGCAGAAGGTGGGCATTATCAAAGTGCTGCAGAAGGTGGGCATTACCACAGTGCTGCAGAAGGTGGGCATTACAATTGTGCTACAGAAGGTGGGCATTACCATCATTCTACAGAATGTGGGCATTAATACTGCTACAGAAGGTGGGCATTAATACTGCTACAGAATGTGGGCATTACCACCATGCTACAGAAAGTGGTTTGAAAGTGTGATATGGGGGGTCTCAATGAGGGGGCACTAGGATCTAAGCAGCCATTTTGTTTGTCTCTGTCTGTCATCTATTTTCTCTGTCATGACCAGTTCTGTGGAAAGAATGTGTTTGTTTGTTTGAAAGGATGAGTTTCGCAGACAGTAGATTTCATTCTGTGCTTATGGCTCAATGCCCAGTACTATACTGATACAAATAAGAATAAGACGTATTCTATTGTTGCACAGAAGTATAGCGATAAGATGTACCCTGACTCACTTTGTTGTTGTCGTATTGATGTACCCTGACATACTTTGTTGTTGTACTAGATAAATGCCTGCCTAAGGATTTTTGGTTGTTTTTCTCTAGTTTTTAGATATTGTCCATGACGTATAAGTCACCTCATATAAGGGGCGTAGTTGTTTACCTTGGTGTATAAATACTCTCTGCAGATGTAACCTTGCTAGAGAGCTCCTGTAAGCTTCTCTCCCTGTGCGCACTTGTAAGTATGAATAAACTCACTCGTTATTTCTGAACCTGTGTTGAAATATTTTTCAGCTTTCACAGTGGGAATTACCATAATGCTACAGAAGGTGGGCATTAATACTGCTACAGAAGGTGGGCATTAATACTGCTACAGAAGGTGGGCATTACCACCGTGCTACAGAAGGTGGGCATTAATACTGCTACAGAAGGTGGGCATTACCATCGTGCTACAGAAGGTCGGCATTAATACAGCTACAGAAGGTGGGTATAACCACCATGCTACAATCTGCTTGTACTTGGCAAGATGGATTTGCAAACAAGTACAAGATATATAACAAAATATTCTATTAAAAAATGAAAGATCAACCCCCAGCTACTCCTGAGCAGGAAATATCAGCCACCCACCGGGCAAGGATATGTATGGGGAAAATAGCAATGCTGACAGTTCTTGTGGAACTACCTCGCTAAACCCTCTGCCATGGAATGTGTCTAGAAGAAGAATGACCAGGAACCTGCCCTGATTCTAGCTACCTGTGTAAGAGACCCCAGCAAAACCATAGGCCAGTGGTGGTGAACCTTTTCAACCTTACTTCATTGGGGTGTTGTGCCGGAGAGATTTTACCATGCTTTCTGCTAAGCGCTTACATGTGAGAACATACGTAGTACAATAAAGCGCAATGCAAAAAAAGTCACCGTCACCCTCAGCCTCTCGTTCTGTCTCTCTTCCTTCTGCCTTTCTCGCATCTAGAGATGTGGACATGTCTCGAAGTTGTTACATACAGTACTCAGCTCCTGAGGTTCCCTTTTACAGTAGGTGGGACCAAAAGCCATTCCTTGCTGGAATCATTGCCCCCCCAGAGGATTTCCAGCACATTACTTTTGATTTAACCCTGCAGGAAAACACTCGTTTAGTATTTCTAGGGCTTGTCATGTTCCTGCTGCTCTCACCTGACCCGGAATTTCTGCTCCTCTCCCCCATCAAACCCAGCGCTCCATCCCAGGGTCACCGAGTTGTGTGTGGAGCTGAGCACTTTCACACCGGATGGGGGGTCTGGGCGGCCTGAGAGGTAGCAGAATAAAGAGAGAGGTAGGGAGTGAAGGGGAGCCACACGGGCACAGGAAACACTGCACCACTAATGGCTTGCCTGCAGCATACTGGCATTGCACTCACTGAGGGCGATGCATTCATTCTTGCAGACATAAGTCTGATTACATTTGATAACATATTTAAAAGGGACAGTCCATCCTAAGATGAAAGTGAACGAACGATGGTGACATGTTTTACATGTTTTTAATATACACAAATGTATAATTAATTTTTTTTAAAACATATATTTTTCATGTTATTTTACTTCTGACCCTTTCCTGCTACACATCTGCTTGTGAGGGTCTCACAATCTGTATCTAATGTATTTTGTTGTCTTTGTTCTGTCCATTGTTTACATATTCATTATGAAGCCATCCATTAGTCAAACAGATACAAATAAATAGCTTCTCTGCTTGATTTCAGTCGGCCAGACAAACAGAAAGCATGTTTTTAACAGCATTGAAAAGTCAAACCTTTCCAAGAAAGTTGATTAGACTGGCGTGATGTTTAATTTCCCGGTACCTGTGATTTCCCTTTTAAATCCCACTGAAGTGAAGGTGAGTTGAGGTTTAGCATCGTTTAGACCAGGGGTGCGCAAAATGGGGGGTGAGATTTTCCAGGGAGGGGGGGGGGGTTGCGGTTACAGAGGTCCCACGCTCTCCCCCAATTCATTCAAATGAAATGCTGGGGGACCGTGCGGGACCTCTGTAACTTCTCCTACCTGGTCTTCAGCGATGATATCATATGACCCCACAACGTCATTTGACGCCAGAGCCGAGTAGGGGGGGGAGGCATGGGCAGGGGAGGAGAGCAGACATGGGGTGCAGGGAGAAAACGTTGTAAATGAAAGATTAGTATTACTATGAATCCCCTAGTGCAGATGTGGCCAACCCACACGATTGGAATGACCCGCGTGATGATACTCGGGGTATCGGCTGCTCCGGGGGGCAGGATCTTCACCGGTTTCTTCCTTCTGCCATCTGTCGGTCCCTCCGACCGCAAGCCAGGAGACTTACATCTCCTGCCACCTTCTTCAGCGGCTCGGCGCACAGGCATATCTCCTCAGCCGCGGTGCCCTCTCAGGCCACCCCTATTTCCGCATCTACCCACAGGGCCCCAGCTGCAGCCCTCCAAGGTTAACTTCTTAGACGGGGGAGTGGGATTGAGTGGGCAAGCAGGAGGAGGGCAGTAGGACAGTGGCCTGCCAAAAAATGTGTGCCCATTTATAGGCACGTCTGAGACAAAGGTTGGTCAGCCCTTTGCCCCTGCCCCTGCCCTAGTGCCATCACACTTCAGTCACTCACTCATGTGAGCCACAGTAAGAGAATGGGAGTCCGCCGGAGACCTTACTGGTGCTGACGAGCTGAATGGAGAAGCTGTCGACGCCCAGAGCGTTGGCCGCAGTGCACGTGAAGAGCGCGTAATCCTGTACCGCGCTCACGTTAGCGATGATTAAAGTGCTGGTGTGAACCGAGACCTCGTGCAGTGTCTTCGCCGAGTACCTAAGAGACCGCCAGGGAGAGGGAGCGTGAGGCAAAGGGCTGAATTTGAGAGAGTGTGAAAGACACAGGGTCAAGTAGCAGGTGAGAGTCCCAGAGTGGATAGAAAGAAAGGTAGGATCACCCTACAAGAGAGTGCAGCAAGGTTTGAGGGAGAGATGGAAAATTGAATATTTTGCAGTGGAAATAGGAGTCGTAATAAGAGTTGCATAGGGAGTCACCTGGGGTTTTTGGGATCCAGAGAAACTCCGTTCTTAGCCCAGCTAAACGCCACGCTTGGGATCCCCTCGGCCTTACAAACCAGGCCTGCAGCGCTCTTCCCATCTCCAGGCACTGCTACCTTGCTCAGGTGCACCCCCTTCTGTATTTCTGGTTTAACTGGCAATAAGAGAATGAGCGGGTATTGTTAGTAACACCCACCAGTCACCGAGGGGCCTCATGGGCCTGCACTATGAGAAATAACTACAGGAGTTAATGTGTCTACCAAAACAAAAACACCTCAATGAGGATCCAATGCTTTGCTCGACTCTCCTACAACAAAATCCCCCCTCCCCCACCCACCATTACAAAACTACAACAACTGCTTCCTCTTCAGAATTCCCACCGCCTCCAAATGCCCCTATGTAGAGATCTACCTAAACTTGTGCTTGATTTATATCCATAAATGGTGTCTGTGATTTGTCACTAATTTGATGATTAATGTGCTATTATCTATATACTCTGGACTTTTCATCCACACATCACTGGGGGGTTGTAACACTGTTGGGTCTGAATATCCCAATCAGCGTCTCACCATGCCAAAGAAACAATAAGCGTTCCTTTAAAACTTGACATTTTAATCCATAGAGATCAGGACCAGCGCGTTTCACACCCTCAAATGCGCTTCCTCAGTGGCATCAACATCACACTGTTGGGTCTGCACAAGTATAGATTTGTCGGAATCTTTGTGGTGCTTCTACCGTTTCTCTTACGTACATCGCACAATGAGACGAGCATCGGCTTTAACAGGTGGAGGGATCCCATTATCCACTGCGCACTCGTAGCGTCCAGCGTCCGATCTCTTGGCTTCTCGGATAACCAGACGTCCGGTGAGGCCAGTGGACAGACGCTCCAGACCTGACAGGTCCCGCTCCTCATCACCCTGTGGGAGGAAAGGCTTAGTGAGAAGAATCATTCTCAGGTCACTTATTTCTAAACCTAATGTAAAGAACGCAGGGGTCTAGTTACTAATGTGTCCCAATTGCAAAAGCAGATTTTATTAAAAAAGCAACTACAATTATTAAAGAAAAAAGTCCCATAGAAAGCACTTGTAGGGTCACGTGTTAAAAAGTGGGCTAAGACTGCAGCAAAAAAACAGTGCCACATTTATCAAAGCAGAAAATGTCATTGTTTCCTATGGGACCTTATTATTAGAGATGATGTTACCCCCAAAAATCTGTTTCGCGGTGTCAAATCCGCAGATGGATTTGGGCGGTTTCAATCCTCACGGATTCCTCAAGATCCGCCGTTGGATCCCCCCCGTGGATGGATTAGTAGAATCCAATCCGTGGATTTAGCAATCCATTGGCGAATACTTAAGATCTCCGCCAACGGTTTGCTGAATCCGCGGATTGGATACTGCAAATCCGTCCGCGGGCGGCAGAATCCGCGGAGTGTATTGGTGATAATAATTTAAAAATCCGCCAAACGTAAATCGCCTTCATGGGAAAAAATGCATTGTCTTGTAACGAGAAAACGTAACAAAAGTGACGTCACGCTGCTAATGGGCGCGCGCATGCGTCTGTCACGCACATGCGTCTGTTACGCATGCACAGAAGAGGAGCTTGCGCAGTACTGCCCTCGTCCACCAAGTACATTGTTGCTCTCCACTCTTCCGGGCCTCTGCGCATGTGCGATACTGACCGAAGGGGAGAGGAGGAGCCGGTAACACCGGGCAGGGAGAGAGCCGCGTCCCCCGAGATCCCGGTGCTGACACACAGTCACAAAGTCACACACACAGGCAGTCACACAACACACACGCAGTTACACACACACATATGCAGTCACGTGGAATTCACAGTTAATATAAATATATTAGTGCCGTGCACGTGTTTTGTCACTGAAATTGTGATGTTTTTACTTAAAAATCAAAACACAATCACAAATACAATTTGTGTGACAAAAGACAAAGACGTTTCACTTAAAATGCGCGTGCTCAGCACACACACCCTTTTTCCCACTGATTTGCAGACCAGGGGAACCGGCCGATCCGCTGCGGATCCAAATTCGCAGAAAAGATTTGCCTATTTCTACTTATTAGTTGATAAATATGGCGCAGTTTGTTTGCTCCAGTTTTGACCCAGTTTGCAGTTGGGAGTCTTTGATGAATCTGGTTCAATAGTTTTTGCCCCCGTTTTGCCGCTGGGAGATGTTGGTAAATGCAGTAAGAAGTGGATGTCACGCAGTTAATGAGGCATCAACTTCTGCTCACGTGGCCCTTATTTAATCTGCAGCCACGTGGCTTCCTAGAGCTGGAAGAGAGCTCAGTATACCTCCAATGAATGGGAGCAAAACACTCTCCCACATTGGGAAGCGGCTTCACAGCATATTGAGTTAACGTCCTAGCGAATAGAAGCCGACGCATTGTTATCGGTGTTAACGTCCTAGCGAATAGAAGCCGACGCATTGTTATCGGTGTATCATTCGCTTCGGATTCCCGACGTAGCAGATTATTTCACTCTAACGCCGAATGTCTCAGATTTTCCTTAGGATTCAAAGGCAGAGATAATGCAGAATATCACAGAATATCCCACAGTAACGCGGGTGCGATAACCCTGGATACGTCAGGACATTGAATTCAGGGAGTTAGAGACGTCTTTCCACTGTGCAACTTAATAGACCTTTGGTTATTTTTAACTCGAGTTATCTGGCTTCTCCCCATCATCAACGGAGTATTAAGCATCAAAGGCAACGTCTGTTACTGTGGGAGTTTGTGCAGTAATACAGACACAATGAGGCGGGACGTGGAAAGAGGGGGACACGGGAAAATAAGAGGGAAACAGGCAAAGGAAGAACAGTATTCTGGGGATTCCAACCAGCCATCTCCACTGAAACATAGTGTCCGTCGCAGGATTGGCATCGACCGTGCACACCATCTCCGCTGTCCCCCCCAGATCCACCTCTGTGGGGTCCCCAAGACTGCGAATGGAAGGAGAGTCTGAGAGGGAGAGAGCAGGTTACTCCGGGTTAGTGCTCCGGGGTTGCATGTCTGCTGACAGGACACATTGCGTGTTGTGGTTGCATGTCTGCTGACAGGACACATTGCGTGTTGTGGTTGCATGTCTGCTGACAGGACACATTGCGTGTTGTGGTTGCATGTCTGCTGACAGGACACATTGCGTGATGTGGTTGCATGTCTGCTGACAGTACACTGCGTCTTGTGGTTGCATGTTTGCTGACAGGACACATTGCGTGTTGTTGCATGTCTGCTGACAGGACACATTGTGTGTTGTGGTTGCATGTCTGCTGTTGTGGTTGCATGTCTGCTGACAGGACACATTGCGTGTTGTGGTTGCATGTCTGCTGACAGGACACATTGCGTGGTGTTGCATGTCTGCTGACAGGACACATTGCGTGATGTGGTTGCATGTCTGCTGACAGTACACTGCGTCTTGTGGTTGCATGTTTGCTGACAGGACACATTGCGTGTTGTTGCATGTCTGCTGACAGGACACATTGCGTGTTGTGGTTGCATGTCTGCTGACAGGACATTGCGTGTTGTGGTTGCATGTCTGCTGACAGGACACATTGCGTGTTGTGGTTGCATGTCTGCTGACAGGACACATTGCGTGTTGTGGTTGCATGTCTGCTGACAGGACACATTGCGTGTTGTGGTTGCATGTCTGCTGACAGGACACATTGCGTGTTGTGGTTGCATGTCTGCTGACAGGACACATTGCGTGTTGTTGTTGCATGTCTGCTGACAGGACACATTGCGTGTTATGGTTGCATGTCTGCTGACAGGACACATTGCGTGTTGTTGCATGTCTGCTGACAGGACACATTGCGTGTTGTGGTTGCATGTCTGCTGACAGGACACATTGCGTGTTGTGGTTGCATGTCTGCTGACAGGACACATTGTGTGTTGTGGTTGCATGTCTGCTGACAGGACACATTGCATGTTGTTGTTGCATGTCTGCTGACAGTAAACTGCGTCTTGTGGTTGCATGTTTGCTGACAGGACACATTGGGTGTTGTTGCATGTCTGCTGACAGGACACATTCGTGTTGTGGTTGCATGTCTGCTGACAGGACACATTGCGTGTTGTGGTTGCATGTCTGCTGACAGGACACATTGTGTATGTTGTGGTTGCATGTTTGCTGACAGGACACATTGTGTGTTGTTGCATGTCTGCTGACAGGACACATTGCGAGTTATGGTTGCATGTCTACTGACAGGACACATTGCGTGTTGTGGTTGCATGTCTGCTGACAGGACACATTGCGTGTTGTTGCATGTCTGCTGACAGTACACTGCGTGTTATTGTTGCATGTCTGCTGACAGTACACATTGCGAGTTGTGGTTGCATGTCTGCTGACAGTACAGATTGCGTGTTGTTGTTGCATGTCTGCTGACAGTACAGATTGCGTGTTGTTGTTGCATGTCTGCTGACAGGACACATTGCGTGTTGTTGCATGTCTGCTGACAGTACACTGCGTGTTGTTGTTGCATGTCTGCTGACAGTACACATTGCGTGTTGTGGTTGCATGTCTGCTGACAGGACAGATTGCGTGTTATGGTTGCATGTCTGATAGGACACATTGCGTGTTGTGGTTGCATGTCTGCTGACAGGACACATAGCGTGTTATGGTTGCATGACTGCTGACAGGACACACAGCGTGTTGTGGTTGCATGTCTTACACTGCACGTCCAGCCTTATAACAGTGCTGTTCTTCCCCTCTGTGTTCTCACAGGTCACACCATACTCCCCAGAGTCGGCACGGCTCACATTCCAGATCTCCAGCGCCCCGGCCTCTCGCAGATGATGTCGATATGCGCCCACTGCCAACGAGAGAGACGGAAAATATCACTAACGTGTAAGACTGGCACCTGTGTTATATCCATCAGTTCCTTCTCTTGTCTAATGATGCCACAAAGGAACAAAGAAAAAAAGGACAATTCACCAGCAGATACAAAGGTGGAAATGTACTAAACTCTCCGACTGCAAAACTGGGGCAAAAAAACACAGAAACAGAATACACTTGAAAGCATATATATAACCAATTGAGATACTGCTCACCACATCTACTATATATTTCTGAAAGTGTCCTATGTGTCCGTGTCTGTATGTGTCTCCCTGTGTCCCTCCCTGTGTCCCTAGCTGCAATCTCATTGGACCTTGGGCCAGGCCAATGAGATTGCTCCCTTGGCCTGCCCGCCCCCGCACACCTCTCATTGGCCTGAGGCAGAGTGACAGGCCAACACACACACACACACACCGCGGCGCTCATCGCGCGCACCTCCTCCTCTCCCCGGGTCTCCCCCGCTTTCCCGCACTTTTTCCTCCCCCCCCCCCCCCCCCGGCTCCGCTACAGTCAGCGGGGGAGCGGAGCGAGCGCCCGGGACACAGCGGGGGACTCTCACCTCCCCACCCATAGGCCACTCCCTCACCCAGCGCTCACCCCCCCCCCCGCTCACCCCCCCCTGCTCACCCCCCCCCCACACACACACAGAGCACCCGGCGCTCCCCCCCCCCCCCACACACACAGAGCACGCGGCTCTCCCCTCACACTGGCCGCTCCTCCGGCTCTCTCCGCCTCTCCTCCGGCTGTCTCCGCCTCTCCCCATGAGAGGCACAGCACCTCCTCACCGGAGCGTCTCAGCCTCTCCGCGGAGGAGCCCGAGGTGGAGGAGGAGCGCGGCCGGTACCCGGAGGAAGAGGAGGAGCGCGGCCGTGTGCAAGGTGAGTACACGCAGGGGAATGGCTTATTTGATGCGTCCCTGACTACCCCCCCTGCCCCTTGCCCCCTCTACCCTCCCTGCCCTTTGCCCTCCCTCCCCCTGCCCTTTGCCCCCCTGCCCTCCCTCCCAATGCCCTTTGCCCCCCCTTCCCTCCCTCCCAATGCCCTCTGCCCCCCTGCCCTCCCTCACAATGCCCTTTGCCCCCTGACCTTTGCCCCCTGACCTTTGCCCCCTGCCCTCCCTCCCCCTGCCCTTTTCCCCCTGCCCTCCCTCCCCCTGCCCTTTTCCCCCTGCCCTCCCTCCCCCTGCCCTTGCCCCCTGCCCTACCTCCCCCTGCCCTTTGCCCCCTGCCCTTCCTCCCCCTGCCCTTTGCCCCCTGCCCTCCCTCCCCCTGCCCTTGCCCCCTGCCCTCCCTCCCCTGCCCTTTGCCCCCTGCCCTCCCTCCCACTGCCCTTTTCCCCCTGCCCTCCCTCCCCCTGCCCTTTGCCCCCTGCCCTCCCTCCCCCTGCCCTTTTCCCCTTTGCCCCCTGCCCCCCTGCCCTTTGGCCTCTTGCCCCCCTCCCTCCCTGCCCTCTTGCCCCCCTCCCTGCCTTTTGCCCCCTCCCTCCCTGCTCTCTTGCCCCCCCCTGCCCTCTTGCCCCCCTCTGCCCCCCTCCCTCCCTGCCCTCTTGCCTCCCCTGCCCTCTTGCCCCCCTCCCTCCCTGAACGCTTGCCCCTCCCTGCCCTTAGCCCCCCCCGCCCCTCCCTGCCCTTAGCCCCCCAGCCCCTCCCTCCCCTTAGCCCTCCCCGCCCCTCCCTGCCCTTAGCCCCCCAGCCCCTCCCTGCCCTTTGCCCCCCCCACCCCTCCCTGCCCTTTGGCCCCCCCGCCCCTCCCTGCCCTTTGGCCCCCCCGCCCCTCCCTGCCCTTTAGCCTCCCCACCCCTCCCTGCCCTTTGGCCTCTTGCCCCCCTCCCTCCCTGCTCTTTGGCCTCTTGCCCCCCTCCCTCCCTGCCCTTTGGCCTCTTGCCCCCCTCCCTCCCTGCCCTCTTGCCCCCCTCCCTGCCTTTTGCCCCCTCCCTCCCTGCTCTCTTACCCCCCCTGCCCTCTTGCCCCCCCTGCCCTTTGCCCCCCTCTGCCCCCCTCCCTCCCTGCCCTCTTGCCTCCCCTGCCCTCTTGCCCCCCTCCCTCCCTGAACGCTTGCCCCTCCCTGCCCTTAGCCCCCCCCGCCCCTCCCTGCCCTTAGCCCCCCAGCCCCTCCCTCCCCTTAGCCCTCCCCGCCCCTCCCTGCCCTTAGCCCCCCAGCCCCTCCCTGCCCTTTGCCCCCCCCACCCCTCCCTGCCCTTTGGCCCCCCCGCCCCTCCCTGCCCTTTGGCCCCCCCGCCCCTCCCTGCCCTTTAGCCTCCCCACCCCTCCCTGCCCTTTGGCCTCTTGCCCCCCTCCCTCCCTGCTCTTTGGCCTCTTGCCCCCCTCCCTCCCTGCCCTCTTGCCCCCCTCCCTGCCCTCTTGCCCCCCCTGCCCTTTGCCCCCCTCCCTCCCTGCCCTCTTGCCCCCCATGCCCTTTGCCCCCCTCCCTCCCCTCTTGCCCCCCTGCCCTCCCTGTCCCCCTGCCCTCTTGCCCCCCTGCCCTCCCTGTCCCCCTGCCCTCTTGCCCTTAGCCCCCCCACCCCTCCCTGCCCATAGACCCCCCCGCCCCTCCCTGCCCTTTGGCCCCTCCACCCCTCCCTGCCCTTTGGCCCCCCCGCCCCTCCCTGCCCTTTGGCCCCCCCGCCCCTCCGTGCCCTTTGGCCCCCCCGCCCCTTCGCCCCTCCGTGCCCTTTGCCCCCCTGCCCTTTGCCCTCCCCGCCCTTCCACGCCCCTTGCCCCCCCCCCCCGCCCTTCCACTCCATGCCCCCTGCCCTTCCATGCCTGGGCAACGCCGGGTATATCAGCTAGTACTAAAATATTAGGTAAATAACTATTCAATTTCAGCTGGTGCAAGGGGATAGTAATGATAAACAAGACACAGAAGGGAAACAAGAATTGCTTCCCAAGAAGATCCCCATTCACTGCACAGCAAGAGCTGAAACAATATATTAAATCCGGGTACAAATACCCACTAGCAATATAGTAAGGTCGGCTGCATGGGGTACCATTAAGTAACCGCTCCCAACACTGTGGGAGGACTGTTACCACTATTTTAATAAAAATAAAAAAAATAATAAACACTTTATTCAAATATCATATATTTGACGCAGTAACACTAACTCTAATTATCATAAAAACAATTAAAACACTTAACAGGTGAGTGAGGTCCAGGGATATCTGTAAATAATTTCAGTATAATATAATAAATCCCTTAACCAAATGTCCTGAACATAGAAATAACAGTAATTGTCTTGAGTCAAACCCAGGCAGATAGCAGATAATATTATAGACGGCTAAAGGTGCAGAGCGGCGTATCACATATAGCAATATATAAATAGTTGTTGTATCTCCTATGGATATTTCTCGTAGTGAATGTGATGCATACAACACAGGGTTAACAGAGGAGGTAGTATTATCTCGAGGTGGAGCACTTGTGCATGCAACACAGAATGAATAACCATTGCATGCCCTCTCTCAATAGGAAGCAATCATCAAGACTGCTTACAAGTGCACCGCAATGAAGTACAGCACAGTATGCCTCATACCTCCCTCTTCGGTGCTAAACCGTGTCCCCAATGTCTCCAGGTACACACACAGCGTGTCAGAGTGTATACCATACGCTATGGGCTAGAGGTTAGATACCTGCTCGGCAGACACACATCAAACACCCCCGCTTTAACACTGCTGTACCGCTGCTCTAGCTATCCCATCAGAAATGAACAGGAACGATCTCACCCATGCTCCTCCTACACGACGTCAACGCGATGACGTCATGTCCGACGTACGTTTCGCGCATACAGGGCTGGCGCTTTCTCAAGGTGGTAGGTGATAGAGAGAACTGCACTGCCCTCTTTTATATCCACAGGTCTGGCGATTTTTAAAGGGTCCCCTACCACACACCAATGACGTGGTATGCAGCCTAAATGAGTACACAGTATATAATACCAAAAATTAAAAGCTTTTTTCAAAAAGAAGAAATGGGAGATATTTGAATGGTGTACCTCCACAAATAACCTTCTTCGAGCAGATACACATCACCCGCAACACCAGGTACTCAATATTCCAGTTGGTCAGTTTCTGCGGTTTCGCAGAAGCCGTACTACGGTCGCTGAATTTGATAAACAAGCGTCAGACATGACAGCTAGATTTGTTGAAAGAAGGTATACCAAACCATGCTTTAAAAAGGCATAAAAAAGGACAAAATATTCACCACATATGTGTCTGGCACCTCCCTTGAAAAAGCATAATGGCGAAACATACATCGGGAGACGCGATTGCATCACATTGAAGGTGTTATACATGAGCTTAATCCATAAACAATAGGTATTGACACAAAAATCTTTTTGGGTACAAGGTGCAAACAAGCATTATATGTATGAATTTAGATCACAACCCATAATTCAAGTGGACTCTCACATACACTATCAGGGGGATATCTAGCTCTGAATTTGTGTTCAATATATGTACAGTGTCTTTGTCATTTGTGTGCCAGTATACCCCAATTTTTAACGATTATATATAATAAAGTATTTTAACTCATTAACTTCTCAAGACTGTTTACAAGGGGTTCGTTCATGGGTTCTGCCATAAGGACCATTTAGTCCTAAACACTGGTCGCACGGTCATCATGTCAGTCTGACTACTATTAATGTAGGAGAGTGCACCGCAAGGGGTTTTGGGGGGTTGCAGTGTCTTTTGCAGTGATCCCCAATTCTGTTTGTTTATTGTCTACCCTAACCCTAGTGCACCCCTAACATTAGACACTTCTTGGCTGAGTGGGTGGTCTCTCTTTTCCGGCACTAGCAATAATTTTGCCCCAGAATTGCCCCACTTTTGCCTTGATACATTGGCTTCCTGGGTGTCATTCTACATGGCCCAAAGTGGCGGCCTGGGCTGTTTTCGGCCACAAATTCCCATTAGCTACAACAGGAATTTTCACCTGAAAAGGTCCGGAAGCTTCAGGCACTATACTATAGAATAAAGCCCATAATGTCATCACAAAAGAAATGAGATAAAAAACTAAAACCCTCCATTTAGTACCCGTGGAAATATACATGTAATTGTGTGATTTCTTTCATTTAAAGGCGTCGGGCTCCTACAGCACATATAACCACACAAACCCTCCTTTATTTTATTTTAGTTTTGTTCCCAACAATCTCATCTATCATTTATTTTACACGCGTCAAAGATTTGCACATTTACACGCTCGCCTTGAACTTGGTGTATTTGTGGCTTGCGGAGAAGTTTGCCAAACAAATCAACAAACGCAAATATCTCACCCAGCGAGTAAACCTCCGGAATATCCCAAGATGCACGAACATGCAGCCGATTTCTTTGCAGCGGTGGACATAATGTCCACGCGTTCCGCAATGTTTCGCATGAAGTAAAAGTATGAGTTTGTTGACCTTGCAAATGACCCCGAAGCATTGGAACAAACTCCTTGCACCTCTGTAATTTACATTTTTTTTTTTAAATAAAGTAGATGCCAACAAATATGCCGTCTTCCAAAACCTCTGGCCTTTTGGGACACAAAGTCGTTACAAACAAAAGCTTTAACTAATATTCTTTGTTTTGCCGAGAAACGGGTCAGACAAAGAATTAGCCCAGTGGTAATGTCCCTGTCCTTGAAGTGGAAAAACTTGGTCAGAGATGCAATGCCATTTTCCATTGATCTAGGTCAAGTCACTTGTGCCTGAGGTTCCCAAACTAGATTGTAAGCTCTTGAGCCCAGCAATGCTATAAAAAGGTCTAGCTCTTTTTTTCCATTTCACCTTTATGCCCTTACTCTCTCCCACCCTCCCTCCCTCTTCTCTCTCTCTCCTCACTCCCTCTTCTCTCCCTGTCTCTCTTCTCTCTCCCTCCCTCTCTTTCCCCCACTCTTCCTCCTCTCTCTTCTCTCTCTCTCTTCTCTCTCTCTTATCTCTCCCTCCTCTCTCCCTGCCTCTCTTCTCTCTACCTCCCTCTCTTCTTACTCTCTTCCTCCCTCCCTCCTCTCTTCTCTCTCCTCTCTTCTCTCTTCTCCCTCCCTCCCTGTGCTCACCTCGGATCAGATTCTCTCCTCGGAGGGTCCACGTGTACGTAATCTCGGGCGGGTTTGCCCTGAGAAGCAGAGGGATGAGGGCGGCTCCATGCTCCACAGCTTGTACCACCTTCGGCTGATCAGGTGAGAACTCGGGAGGAACTGAGACAGGGATACAGCCAAAGGAGTCACACCGGGTAAATATAGCACAAATTGTGACCGTGTTTATAGCTACTGACCCTACAGCTGATACTCACATTCAATCACACGAATGCAATTGAACACAAGGCTCTGATGTTCTGAAATTGTACGTCCATGACGGCCAATATGAGAACTCTAATCAGTTATACAGTCTCACTGAACTGCAGGAGTTAGGATATCATTATTATAAGCCAAATACATTTTTTTTGCTTATTGCAGCACAATTCCCGCTGTTTTCTAATCGGTATTCCAGGACAAAATGATAGACATATTCTTCCCTTATTTCACTGTATTACCGGCTTATCTATGTCAAAAGCTTACTGCGGCATTAGGGCTGTACTCATAATGGCAGTTACAGACAGCAAGGCTAACTAACTTTGACTACTACTAATACTAATAACTTTATTTATATAGCGCTTTTCTCCCAGTGGGACTCAAAGCGCTTCACAGTTACAAAAAGGGAAAAAGAAAACATTTAATGTTATAAACGAGTCCAAACACAAGGAAAGATACAATACAGGATGGGACGGTGCTGTAGCTAATCAAAGCCGGACAGGTTGTGGGTCATAAATTAAATGCCTGGGTAAACAGGCAGGTCTGGAGCCTGTTTGTATAGATTCCCAGAGAGGGGCCTCTCAAACTGTACGGGGCAGACTGTTCCAGTGAGTGGGAGCAGCGCGGCTAACAGCTCGGGCCCCAAAGGAAGTGCAGGAGATTCTGGGAACTTCACCTGCAGATGGAAGTGAGTGAATAGGAGTGTAGGGAACTAGAAGCTCTCTCAGATAGCTGGGACCTTGGTTATGTCCAGTAGTGCGTTGAATGTCAACAGGCAAATCTTGAAATAAATTCACATTTTACAGGCTGCCAGTGCAGAGAACGGAGAACAGGTGTCGTGTGGCAATATACATTTATTGGAAGAAAAAATAAGATGGAAAAAACACACCTTTGAATAAATATATAATGTACAATTTACATAAAGGCCACAACTTTGACTCTTTAACGGCTGCATGAGACTCTCAGACAACGCGTTGCCACTCACTAGCGCAGTGTTTTTCAACCAGGGTTCCCTGGACATCCCTAAAGGGCTCCCTGTAATTTCAAGGTCATTTTAAAATTGGACCAAATACAGAAGAATTTACAATGCATCTGATCTCAGACACGCTATTAGAGAGGGTTGGGGTTCCTTACAATGCATCAGATATCAGACGTGTTATTAGAGAGAGTTGGGGTTCCTTACAATGCATATGATCTCAGACGCGCTATTAGAGAGGGTTGGGGTCCCTTACAATGCATCTGATCTCTGACACACTATTAGAGAGGGTTGGGGTTCCTTACAATGCATCTGATCTCAGACGCACTATTAAAGAGGGTTGGGGTTCCTTACAATGCATCTGATCTCGGACGCGCTATTACAGAGGGTTGGGGATCCTTACAATGCATCTGATCTCAGACACGCTATTAGAGACGGTTGGGGTTCCTTACAATGCACCTGATCTGAGACGCGCTATTAGAGAGGGTTGGGGTTCCTTACAATGCATCTGATCTCAGACGTGCTATTAGAGAGGGTTGGGGTTCCTTACAATGCATCTGATCTCAGACACGCTATTAGAGAGGGTTGGGGTTCCTCAGAATTTCACATAGGAAACCGTAGCCATAAAAAGGTTGGAAACCCCTGCACTAGCGTTAGGGTTTGCCCCACTATTGCTTTATCTGCAGAGCCAGAGGGGCCAGTTACTCACACAGGATGTTGAGTTTGTAGAAGGTGTTAACGGCCTCTTTCAGAGCGCTGCTGTAAGACTCGCAAGCGACGCGCTTTCCGTTGTCGGCAGAGACTGCAGTCAGAGTGACATTACTGGAACTCGATATTCCCCCAAACTCTGAGGCCTTGTTTCCCAGGTCCCGACCCTTCAACCTGCAGACAGAGGCTGGGTTATCATTCAATGAAGAAGAAACACTTTGTATACAGTGTGCTAAGGTGGACATACATCACAGTCGTTGGTGATGATGGTGATATGCACCAGTGATACTAGTGCAAGGCAATTATATGGCATTATAGGTGTAATTACAAGATTTATATATGGCAATAAAGTCTAGAACATAGCAATACAGACACTAGTGCAAAGTTATCGTATGGCAACATAAGTATTAGTGCAAGGATATTACATGTGCACTACAAACACTAGTAAAGAGCTATAACATGGCGTGAGTAACTAGTGCAAGGCGATTTTATATTACCAGTGACACTACATGGAAAACAAATACATATTACCGCGCTCCTCCCTCTGTGACGTGTGCTGTTGGTAATAGGATTGGCCGTACGTTCATGGAACACGGAAAACACTTCCTGCTCTACGCCCGATTGGGCTAAAATATACTAGTGACGTTTACATGTAGAGCCTAAGCCGGTGTAACAAAGGAGTCATGTGGTGGCATCTTCTAATCAAAACATGATTCAAGCCGCCAACCTCGTCACGGTAACCCCCATTTAGCAGCTACCTACACTGAGTATATGTCATTTCTTACTGCCCTAGGGACTAAACTTTGTGAAGTATGTGCCCTGAAGGGGTTAAATAATGGCACTACAGCAAGGTTAGTTAAATGTATACATAATGCTACATGTAAAAGGGGAGGAGTCTATGGGTAGAGCCCGCCAGATAGGGAGATCCTATGTAGCGCACACCAAGGAGTTGTGAAGAAATTCAAAAGAATTTGAATAGTATTTAACCATTAAAAAGATGGGAGACCTGCGACTGGACTGACGTAATTATAGTGATAGAATTAATGAAAAGGAACATAATTACACTGTGTGACGGGGACCGACAGGTGATAGCTGGTAAAAAATAGCTAGCAAAAAATAACCAGGCTAAAAATGTTTCCAGGAGGGGGATTAACCACTTCATTACTACAGTAGTTACTAACCACCATGGTGATTAAAGCTGCAGTTCAGTCAATATCCTGCATGTGTGTTTTTTTAATAAATCAGTTCTGTAGTAAGAAAAAATAATTTTAGCATTTTCTGTTTTTAAAACAACAACTTTGAAATACCAATTTTCTTGTATTCTATTTTAACAGCCATTTGCTGAGGCACAGCCCCTTCATGTCCTGTCACAAGCTCTGGCACACCCCTTTGTCAGCCCTGCCCTCCCTCTAGCACATGTCAGTGCAGGAGTGCTCATGAATATTCATGAGCTTCCACTGACAGACAAGCAGATTATAAACAAATCCCAGCTTTTAATATGTCACCAAATTTCGACCTATCAATACACGGAGAACGAATTGACCTGCAGCTATACAGTTCTTTAGGTAATTAGAGATTGCTCACATGAAACTATTGAAGTAAAAAAATAAATGTTAAAAAAAAAAGACTGAACTGCAGCTTTAAGGGGTTTGTGGCCATTAGTTTGTTTTTTGATTGTACTGTTGCTGCCCACGGAGGACATGGATGCGGAGCACGGTGAAGAGGACGGCCTTCATCCTGTCAGGGGTAAGTAGAAATTTCATTTACTTTATGCTGGCTGGATGTTTTATTTTGAATGGGCAAATGAGCTACTATCCACAGCTGGATAATAGTCATTTTGCCCATTATTGTACTGTATGTGTTGAAGGGGGTTGTTGGGGGTAAAGGAGGTGGGTAGTAGAGTTGTTGTATTTTAATGTTTCAGGGGGATAGAGGGATTGGGTGAAGGGGGTAGTTTCCCCAAGGGTGGGTGGTTAGGCCTCTCAGGTGGGTAGTTGGAGTCGTTAGCCCCTTCATTACTATAGTGGTTCCCACCGCTATGGTAGTGAAGAGATTAACTCCTCCAGCAACCTTCCCGGCGAGCCTAACTCCACCCTGGGGCAACTACCACTTCATCCACCCCCTGGCCCACCAACAAACCGGGAACTCGGGTTTAACCCCTTCATTGTTTTAGCGGCTAGCCGCTAAGGTAATTAAGCTGTTTTTATTTACATTTTAATACTAGAAAATGGAAGCAGGGGGGCCCCGGAGTTGAACCGCATTGATTTCAACCTCTGGACCCTCTTCTTTCCGAGATACAGGCCCCAGTATGGGGTGCCGGTATCCCCTTGCAATGCTTAAATCTCCCGCATCCCGTGACCGGGACATACCAGGGCCGGGAAGCAGGAAGTCCTCGAATTTGAAATGAATGAGGGTTCAGCTCCGGAGACCCCCTGCCCCCGTACACTAGTATAAAAATTTAAATAAAAACACAGCGATCGCCTGTGAGAGCTGTGCAGGGATATGTGGTTCTCTCTTTGCTGCTCTCGCTGTGCAGCGCTTACAGACTGCGGCAAGAGCGTACGGGGGAGAACTTTGAGAGAGGCTGAGATCACATCGCTGCTGTGCTGAGCGGTATTGGCATTTTCCTACCTCACGTGACTTTGTGACTTGTGGAAATGGTTTCAGATTCTGTCTGAATACCGTGATAACACAAATGCGAAACTCTCCGGTGGGAATATGCCAAACCGTCCGAGATGTCAGCAAAGTTATCGAAGCTACAAGAACAGGTGCCTTAGTGTGTGGCAAACAGCACATGAACAGTGATAGAACGTGTCACACGTGACACTGGTAGTGCACACTGACATGTGCTTAGCCTGGCTGCACGGTCACTTACTTCTCTCCATCCTTCAGCCAGGATATTGTTGCCATGGGGTTGCTGCTGCCAGTGACACAGCTCAGTGTGATGTTGTTGCCGAATTTAAACTCCTTGGCGTTGCTGGTAACTTTTACATCTATGGAAGGAACTATAGAAGGAAAGGCATGGTATGAATCTGCCAAGTATAACGGCAGCAAGCAAACTAGAGAAATACGGTTACCACAAACCAACTCTCATTTTAGCAATTTAGCTCATTAAATTGGCAAAATATGCAAATGCAGCAAAGATTTTGGATAAATAATACTTCAATAATAAAGTCTTCAGGCAAGAACTCCCTAAGGTTATCGTATATCTATTTCTGAAACTTGTACATCAAAACAGCCATGCACACTGCTATGCCTGCGGCCATGCAAAGATTAACCCCTTAGTTCTCTCGGGGGGCTGCATTGCACTGAAGAAGTGTATAATATGACAATCCATTGGCCTACTATCCTTTTTTGCCATCAGATTAGCAATATCGCCAGCCTGACTCTGTCAGGAGTGGCCAACTCATGTCTTAAGGGCCACCAACAGGTCAGGTTTTAAGGGTATCCCTGCTTCAGCACAGGTGGCTCAATCAGTGACTCAGTCTTTGACTGTTTATGGCCCTTGAAGAGTGGAGTTGGCCACCTCTGCTCTATGTTATCATGAGACAGTGACACCGTATTCTACCTTTGCATCCAGTGCCTTCTGGTTACCCTGCACATCTATGTAACGCACAGACACAGAGAGAACCAGCGTGCAGCCCTGGTGGCACCGATTTGGTGTAATCTTTGGTAATGGTCGGTGGCCGGCCTGCTTACTCACACTGCACATGTAGCCCTGGGGACACAGATTTGGTGTAATCCTTGGTAATGGTCGGTGGCTGGCCCTGGTTACTCACACTGCACGTGCAGCCCTGGTAACACTGATTTGGTGTAATGGTCGGTGGCCGGCCTGGTTACTCACACTGCACGTGCAGCCCTAGTAACACTGATTTGGTGTAATGGTCGGTGGCCGGCCTGGTTACTCACACTGCACGTGCAGCCCTAGTTACACTGATTTGGTGTAATGGTCGGTGGCTGGCCCTGGTTACTCACACTGCACATGTAGCCCTGGGGACACTGATTTGGTGTAATGGTCGGTGGCCGGCCTGGTTACTCACACTGCACGTGCAGCCCTAGTAACACTGATTTGGTGTAATGGTCGGTGGCCGGCCTGGTTACTCACACTGCACGTGCAGCCCTAGTTACACTGATTTGGTGTAATGGTCGGTGGCTGGCCCTGGTTACTCACACTGCACGTGTAGCCGCGTGGAATCAGTCAGCGCTGTTTTCACATCCTTACTCGTGCTGCATTTGTACGTGGCGCGGTTGTCACTTGGAGTTGTTATAAGGATCAACTCTTTGAACACAATTTTCCCCGAGACGATCTGAGGACTGTCCATCACGCTTCTAGTGTCCTGAGATAAGGAGCGCTTGTATTCATATGGAGTTTTTATACATAATGGTGCAGTCACAGTCGCTAAGTCTTTTTTTTTATTTTTATAAATGATCTTTCTGTCCCATAAAAGTCACATATTATGTTCTTAAAAATCCAATAATAGTTTTTCATTTTGGAGAAATATTCCCAAAAATTATATTTGGAAACAAATTACCAATATATCTTTTTTTTTTTTTTTTTTTTTAGAAATCTTTCAAATACCCCAACGCTAAGATTTTTCAACGAGTTGCCCATATTGGCCAATTTTCCCTAAATTGTTGAAAAAGTATTCTAATTTTTCCCTGGAAGAAAGAAAAGATACGAACTGAAGGCATTTGTCTAAATCTCCAAGCAAACATGCCCGTTTCATTAAAAAAAAAAAGTATCAAAAAAAAACCATTTGCTGGCGATCCCCATGGGCAGAGCAGAGGTCTTGGCACGCATGCGCAGGGAAGCAGGGTGACAGCCTGCTACTCTGTGGGCCAGCCCCCCCGCTCCCAACGTGGGATAGAGGAGAAACACCGGGGCGAGCCCGCGCCGGCCAACCCAGCTCCCCCTACGCCAGCCTCCTTGGGCAGCTGCCGCGGGAAACAGGGGCTGGAAGCTTGCCCCCCCCCCCCCTCAGCCTATCTCCCACAGCTAAAAAAGTTAAAGGGTATAGCGCTATAGTTGTGTATTTTTTCTAGTACATTCACACTGTCAAAGCCTTCTAAGCTGGTGATCATTACATGAATCCCAGTCGCTGCCCCTAGTGCTTTTCCTGCTTCATTACAGCTTAAACGATAACTCCTGAAGTTTCTATTGGCCTGACATATCTCACTGTGACCTCAGCATGCGAAGGAGTGGGAGGGAGGACCTCTGACCTTTGTCCAAGTGAGTCGCGGTGGTGGGTTCCCACCACTGGAGAAACAGGCTAGTTTCACCACGGTTCCCGCACGAAAACGTTTCTCGGCTGGAGGGGCCTCTATCCAGATTTTCGAGGGAGGGTCTGAAGAACAAGTGGTGACACGGTCATGGTCAGATAACATTTACATTTATCATTTCTAAGAGAACATGAGATTTATCTCAACCTGGCGTCTCTGTGTCATCCAGAGGTCTCGAAAGAACCAGACACTGAAGATTCCAGGTAGTCTCTTTGGTCGGGAGGGCGCAGGAAGTGGTAGATCTAACACTGAGATTCCTGCCGGGCTCTTGCACTACATGCTCGTTACGCACGTATGAAATGTGAGCGGCGTTGCAACATTCTCCCATTTTTAATATAGTGGGTTTTTTACGTACTACGACACTATGTCCTGCTTTCCTTTTATTTGAGTGAGCTGTCAGACAGCCACGCAAGGGAGGACCATAAGATAGAAAGAAAACACACAACCTCAAACTCCGAAATATTCACAAAGGCGGGTTTACTTCTGACCCCATGTGAGTGCACGGAGTGTGTCTTCTCCATATGTGTCATATGCTATAACTGTACTTCACGATAGATTCATTTCTAGGTAAACTTCCCTGCGCTCCACCAATCCAAAGAGACTACCATTCATTTAAAAATACTGAACACATAGTCTATGCTAAGGTTGGAGCTGCAACACGTGTTTATGTGATAGTACTCCATTTAATTTCGCTTATGATTTTGAATCACGGTTTGTCACTACTATAACATTGTCACTGGAAGCACTTATTTTTCTGTTTTTTTACATACTGAGAAATCCAGATTCATAATTATTATTGTTATTATGTTATGTCTTATAAGATCTATACCCCCGCCCCCTCCTCACACTGCACGTTCAGGGTGACACTGGAGATTTTCGTGAAGAGAATAGCCTCATTGAATGCCTCGCAGTTCAAGGATACTCCATTATCTTCTCTCTGAACCACCATAGTTATGTTGGACATTGTCACCTTTCCGCCATGAGCTGCCTGTGAAGAGAATCAACATTGTAATACAGACCACAGAAAACTCCCTAAACTGGCAGATGAATAAAATGACACACTAATATACAGTTAATAGGGTAAAAACATCATCAATATATCTCAACAACAAGAAAGGGCGTATGCTTACCTACTACAAGCAAATCATCACAAAGCAAGTTAATCACATTCAAATACCAGTCTCTGCTGCTTCTGAACATGGGAAATTCAATATATCGCCATGAATTTGTGCTTCAAAAGTTTGTATGTAGAAACAAATTTGGATGAGCGAGTGAAGTGAAGACTTCAACTAGACTTTGTGGCCACTAGGGTGTGTTTGTCTGTTTCTTTGTCCATTCTCTCTCTCCACAGGCCAAACACCTTGAGCGATTCTGATTACATTTTTAGGGTAACTTTCTGCTATCCTAATTTAGATCTGCCAGAAGTTTCAACCAAATAGGTGCAGCCCCCACCTTGGAATTTATTTTGTATTTTTTTGAAGTTCATGTATACTCTCTCCACAACCCAAGGTGGAACATATTTTTTTAGAAAGGAAAGGTATACATGGATATACCAAACGAGTAAACATGGGAAGGACATTGATCCAGGGAGAAATCTTAAGGTCATTATTGGAGTCAGGAAGGAATTAATTTTTTTCTGGTTATGAACATTGGATAAAGTTTCACTGGGGTTTTGTGTTTGCCTTCCTCTGGCTCAATATATTGTATATTCTGTTAATTCAAATATAGGATAAGTATCTGTGGTCTAAATTTAACATGGATTGAACTCAATAGATAAATGTATTTATTCAACATCATCTATGTAACTATGTTCATACCTCACAGGCTTCTTAAGAATAATTACTTGTTTTTTTGTTTTTTCAACTTTCGGACAGTTTGTTGCGAATGAGATTGTTACATGAAAGTGTTTTGCAGTTTGTGATATTATATTAAATGTATTTATGTTCAAGTCGCAGTAATGTGAGAGCTGGAGTGATATTCAGTATTTATATTTTTCTTCAAGACAGCGCGTGATCGCGGCGACAGGCAGCGCGTGATCGCGGTGACAGGCAGCGCGTGATCGCGGCGACAGGCAGCGCGTGATCGCGGCTACATGCAGCGCGTGATCGCTGCAACAGGCAGCGCGTGATCGCTGTGGCAGACAGTAGCCACCTTTCTGGGCAAGTTTGTTGTCGATGACTCGACTGTCAGTGGAAACGCGGCTTATTTATTGTCTCATAGAATACCTCACAATAGTATGAGAATTTAATTGGCCAGACTACCGTTTTTAACTGAAGTTTGTCAATACTAGGGCAATTTGATGACAACATCCACAATATAATGGCATTTAAAATGCTGTGTTGCTGGTGTTTCATTCTGTGTTATGAATCTTTGTCCTACCTATTACATTTAATTGCTCATCCCTCAATGCATTATAAAACAGAGTTTTCCTAGTATTATTGTATGGCCAGTCCATTCTGATCCATCTTTATAGGCAGTGACACTTACATCGGTTATGGTGACTTCTGCACCTAACAGCTCCTTCCAGCCCAACCACCAGCGGATCTGCACAGGAGGGTTACTAGGAGCAGTGAAGCAGGAGAAAGACAGAGACGATTTCTCCGGAGCACTGGATGATCCGAGGATCGTTACTTGTGTGGGAGGAACTAGAGCAGAGGAGAGGTGAGATAGAGGAATGAAAAGAGTGGGAAACATGACATAAAACAGGAGGCACAGAGCAATATAGGAAGCGGTGGAACATGGTAGAGAGAGAGATAAATGAGTGGGAGAAGTTGAAAAAAATATATAAGGGAGCAATGTAAGATCACCAGTTACTGCAGAAGAGGGAGAGGTACAATATCAGAATTGGGGGCTATGAGTGGGACTTAATGTGGGATACTCACAAAGCACACTTAGAGTGATGCTGGTTTTCAGGGCTTGGGGAGTCACATGATTCACAGCCTCGCAGCTCACAACAGCCATGTTATCGGCCGGCTTGATAATCAGAGCCAGGTGACTCCGAGACGAACGGATCACAGCATCTGTCTCCCACCGCGTGGACACTACTTCATCATTCTACGGGACAACATGGAAAAACAGACCCACATTTTTCCAACTAGTGCAGTTTTCAGCTTGGGTGCATGGAAATCCAATGAATAATTGTCCCGGCTTCCCGTTCATCTGGATGGGCACAAACCAAATACTCAGCTGCTAAGAGGAATGTTATAGACAGACTGAATTCATACTCACAGAGCTCCGTCCCCTCTTTATCCCCTGAGCACAGGGAAGGATGTAACTTGCCCACATTCCCAATCAACTCAAAGTCTACCAGATTTGCATCCGTTTTCCAGCCCTTGGTAAAGGGACCCCACCAGCTATTTCTTGCTCTGCGGGACCCTGGTATTTTTTTCTGTGTTGCTGTCACTTTGTATTTTTTAATCACATAAACCTATTGGGACTTTTTAGGCACATCCTATTGTATGGTGATTTTCTTTGAGCGGTGAAGCAATGTACTGGTTTGCTTTACAACCTGGTTGCAGTTCTAGTATTTGGACACTTTCAGCCTGTCTGCCTACACCTTGCAGATGGCACGAGAGCATTGCATAATGTGATCTGACTTCTGAAAAGCAAAAAGTGATACTATGGCGGCTTATGGTTAATAGTGCTGATGGATCACCCCAGTTTCGGTCTACTCTCAATCGTTGCCACTAGGTGGCAGCGGTGGGTTCCATTAAAAGAATATGAGTTGTAGCACCCAGCAACTCACCTTCAGCCACTGCAAGGTGGCCAGGGGGTTCCCACTCAGGGACGTGCAGGTCAGCTTCAAGACTTCCCCGGCTTTCACCGTAGGACCAATATAACCCCCTATAATAGGGGGGTTGGGAGGAACTAAGGGGCAGATGGGACAAGAGAGAGAGAGACGGGGAGGAAATAGGAATAAGGAGAGAACACAAAGTGACCCAGAGTTAGAGTTTCACAAAAGGACTTTAATTATTGGCTTTTTAATTAGCATCTCGCAGGTGAATAGCAGATGTATACTCTTATAAAAGAGCGAGTGTATAAAGAGGTATGAGTTTATAAAGTGAGACATACAGAAGTATATATGAATGTAGCATCGTATGTACAGGGCGTGTCAGGCACAAAACATAGCTCACTTGCATTTAATTTAACCAGCAGCAATAAATCTCAGTTATAAATCCCAGAGTACAGCGTTTATACATGCTGGGATGTGAAAGTAATTGCAGGGATAAGGAATAATTATAGCCCCCTATGCAATATGCTGTGAAACTGCTCAGGAAGATTGCGTATTGGGAAGTGCACCCTGTATAGAGTGTGACTGTGTGGCACATAGAGGTAGTCCTGCGTAGTGTTGAGGGATGGAGAGCTGTGCAGAACATTGAGCGCTGTGTGCATTGTTCTTTCATCAACGCAGTGCTGTTATTTCCCCCGCGTTTTACAGCCAGGAGAATTAGTAAAGGCTCCCAGTGCACTATGTGCAAATAATGTACTGTGATTGCATATACAGATAGTGCATTGTGACTGTATATATATATATATATATATATATATATATATATATATATATATATAAATAGTGCACTGTGATTGTATATACAGACATACCCCGCTTTAAGGACACTCACTTTAAGTACACTCGCGAGTAAGTACATGTCGCCCAACAGGCAAACAGCAGCTCACGCATGCGCCTGTCAGCACGTCCTGAACTGCAATACCGGCTCCTTACCTGTACCGAAGCTGTGCGCAAGCGGGGAGACTATAGAGCCTGTTACACATGTGTTATTTACATCAGTTATGCACGTATATGATGATTGCAGTACAGTACATGCATCGATAAGTGGGGAAAAGGTAGTGCTTCAGTTTAAGTACATTTTCGCTTTACATACATGCTCCGGTCCCATTGCGTACGTTAATGCGGGGTATGCCTCTAATGTATATATATATATATATATATATACATACAGATAGTGCACTGTGATTGTATATACAGATACTGTGATTGTAGGTACAGTGCATTGCGAGTGTACTTATGGGTAGTGTATTCTGGTTTCTCACACAGCACATTCATGGTGAAGCTCACGGCAAGTGGAGTCAGAAGAGCCGGATTTAGGACAGAACATGTCAGGAGGTTGCCATTATCAGAGCTCTGAGGGATGACCCTATGAGAAGAGATGACACTCAGAAAGTGGAAACAGTGGTGGTTTCAAACACAAGTGTTTCCTCCTCCTGGCCACGCTCTTTCTCACCTTACAGTGGTCTCAGTGTTCTGCAGCTTGTCTCTGGATCCACTGCTGGTTGTTGAACCTCCAGGAACCTCCACCCCACCTGGGCAGGAAACAATAACATCTGGATCACATGCAATAAGGCAACGTTTCTATCACCCCCACCATGAGGGAGAACTCCCAACCCGACACTTCCTGTCACAATCCTTCTACTCAGTGGCATAGCTGGACATGCGCGGGCCCCCGGGCAAAATTCTGCTGGCTGCTCATGCGCATGCGTGATAGGCACATGCCGGCAGCGCATGCGTGATCGGCACTTACTGGCTGCTCGTGCGCATGCGCAATCTGCACTTGCCGACCATGCATGCGCGATCGCCGTTTCGCCGACAAATATGGTTACCTTAGAGAGTGGGCCACCCTAGAGTGCGGACCCCCGGGCTATAACTACACCACTGATTCTACTTCCTAACTTCCAGGAAATAAATCCCCCTCATCCAGTGAGCTATTAGCCCGGCTGTTTCTCAGTGCCCCATACTTACTCTTGGTAATGGTCATGGCAGCGGCTGGCTTGGCATCATTGGCGCTGCAGGTCACTGTATATTCCAGTTCAAAAACCCAAGTCACTGCCATGCCTGCAGCGTGCTCCTGGAAAGTGGGAGCCTGGGGGGGAACTAGAGGAGGAGGGGGAGAGAGGGGCGGGTGGGGTGAAACCTTGGAGAAAGTGAGAGAGGAATAAACACAGGATATACACAACTAACAGACTACACATGTGATCACCAAAGACAAGGACACTTGGTTATACAGATGGAAGAAGCGAGGCACGGGCATATAGGCACAGAAATACAGCAGGACTCAAACCGGCATCAGAAACACATAGAGAATAGACAGACGAGCAGACGCATGGACACAGAACAGACATGCAATGGGCACATGGGAACATGTAGAGTGCTAAAGGGATGGATGTGGACACAGTGGTGTATACGCAGATAAAGATATATACTGATGTAATCCTCGCTGCCCGGCTTGTAGGGAGATCACATCGTTGTGCAGTGTTTGGCTACTCTGCATGGGTTACCTGGACTCAGGGTGCTGGATTCAGACGGCTGGGCGATGAGGCAACAAGGATGGAAATAATGAAACTTTTATAGTATAACATCAGTCTTTTATTCATGTCCCCAGGCACAGGGGACATTCCACAGCCATGTGACAACGTTATGCCATTTTTCTAGTAGTTATACATGAATACTGTGCTTCCATAAGTACCTGCTCTTAACACTCAAATGGAGATGTATTGACTTGTTCTACTGTTGTTGGAACCGACCCCCCCATTGCTGCTTTGGAATAATCATCTGTATTACCCCGGGGTTTACACTAGGCCCATTACAGGAATCCTGGCTGTCCCTTGCAATTGACAACGGTACCTTTAGCCTGTTCTGGAACTGCCACTTCCAGGCACACTGAGATGGATATTACTGCGGTTCTGCGGTTAGAGACAATCCTCTCCTCATATCCTCCAGGAACCTACTCCCTAGAACCGTCTCCCTATCCTCAATACTCTCCTGTGATGTCAGAATCCCTAGGGTAACACAGGGTGGGGCCCAACATACACTAATCGGCTAGTAACCCTTTAAGAGCGGGGTACACTGAGAATAAACACACACATAAACAGGTGCATAAAATCATACAGATGTAAAGGGATACACGCCGACATTCAAAGCATAGAGTCATTCAGACACATAGGGCCCTATTCATTGGGCTTTAAAGGAGCAACCCAAGCGCATTTCTTATTAACCTTTTTTATTTTACACAGGATTGAAGCAGGGGGTGTCCGGAGCTGAACCCCATTAATTTCAGCTCGGGGGATCCCCTGCATCCAGAGATTCTTACCTCTGTAGGGGGTGCCGGTAGCTGCTTCAGCTGAGCTAGCTGGGATTTAAAGTTTAAAGCCCCCGCATCACGTGGGCCAATAGGAAGCCAAACCCGGTGACGTCACGGCTTCCTATTGGCCTGCAGGGTGCAGAAGCTTTGAAATGCCGCCATAATGTGATCTGTGATAGCCGAGTGGAGCGGCTGCCAGCACCCCCTACAGAGATAAGTATCTCTGGAAGCATGGGGTCCCCAGAGCTGAAATTAATGAGATACAGCTCTGGAGACCCCCTGCTTCAATGCTGTGTAAACAAATAAGGTTACGCACAAAAAGCGCTTGGATTGCTTCTTTAAAACTGTTACTGCCATCTTAGCGAAATGTTAACCCCAAGTTGTTGAAATGGGACTGAGAGGTTTACTAACAAGGTGAGCATTCCTTAAAAGCACATTGTGTCGGGTCCAAAGAGAGGTGTCTGCAAGTTACTCACTCAGGATGGTCAGCAGGGCTGTCCGGGACACGATCCCCTGGCTGTTCTCTGACCTCCCCACCTGGCAATGATACGCTGCGTCGTCCATCAGCTCACTGCGCTCAATGCGAAAGTTGTGCTCTCCTGCGGGTCAGTAACCCGGTAGAGCAATTATACATCAGTATACATCCTGCGAGGGCCTGCAGCGCACACACAGCCAGCTGAAGCGCAGGGACAGCAGAGCACAACATTGTATAACCTTCACAACGACAGGCAACAGCTTGGTCAAAAATGCTGCAACGTTCGCTGTCTGACATCCCTTGTGAGATCAGACCTCATATTACTCATTGGTGCGGAGAACCACAATGTTTTATTTATTATTATCATTATTATGTTGATATGTTTGGAGAACCATATGTGCAAGATATAGAGTGTCATTTTAGGGTTGCCAGCGACTGGTGCTATCTGCCTCCATTCCTTCTGAAAACCGGCGTCCTAACATCACTCCATTCTGTGCGTAGGAGAAGAATGTATGTAAAGCCAGTATAGCCACTGGAGAGACCCAAGAGGTCGATGCAGCTGTCTGTGGGTAGGTTTTACTGGCCATGCACATCTGTAACCCAGGCGTTGCTGAAAAGCTGTGTAATACGGCAGGGATACGATTACAGGGCCCGTATTAAAATGGGTTAGAAACAAAAGGTGGCAGTGTGTGCTCATTTGCATGTCATTTCCCAGAATCCCTGGCTGCAGTGGAAGCACTGTATGCTAAGAGAACATGGGGGGAAAGCAGGGTTGCAGACCTGTCTGAGACATGGGAATGTGCTCACAAGTGGCATTTTTATTTGCTGAGTTGATTATTAAAACTTTGGCATCAGTGATATTTATGGGTAAAGGGAGCAATATATGAGCTGCGGTTCCACCCATCTCCCCACTAGAGGGTGCACAAAGACAGCAGGACACTGCATGTCAATGGAGCTTAAGGAGGTATTTATCCAAGTCTGAGCTGGCAAACTGGTGCAATAACACCAAATGTATCAAAGAAGGAAATCTCATTTATTTCACGTGGGATCCAGCTCTTCCAGTGCTAGCCCTCACCTTTCTGCTGGTCCCCAGTCATAGTGTAACGAGGGAACCCCGGTATGTTTCTGTCGGGTCCCAGCAAGAGTCCATCCTTTACCCACTGCACCATACCCGATGCGCGCTCCACCTCGCAGAGCAGCACAGATGTGGACCCCTGCACTGTGGTGACATTGTCCGGCTGCACCCGGAACGCCTGCTGCGTACCTCCGACACCTGAGGGGAGCAGAACATGACAATAACACACCGGGGAAAGGCAGGGCAGGGAAAATGATAGCACTGCTACCTACAACATACAGGACAGAAGTCCACACGCTAGGCATGTGCAACAGGAAACTGCCATTATAATATTATTATTATTATTAATTATTATTATTATTTATTAATTATTTTCATTGTTATCATTCTAGAAGTCTGACATAGCACTGAATGAAATAAAACATCGCCAGGGTCTTGCAACGCAATATCTTCTATATAAAAAACACGCTAACGCTAGGAAACAGAATAGTAAATCAAACTAACGTGTGACAGCTCCTAGTGGGGGGATTTGGCAGGAAAATCAAGGAGATCATCTTCCATTGACTTTCGTAGGGCTGACCACGCACTTCTGCACTAACCCAGGCCGTGCTTTAAACGCTGCATAATATGGCTTATAGGGCTTCGTGTATAAATGGATTAGAAGCAAAAAGTGACACGCTGACTGCTGATTCACATTACCCAGAAACCCTGGCTGCAGTGGAAGCACTGTATGCTGGGAGATAATGGGGGAAGGCTGGTTGTGGACCTGTCTGAGACGTGTGAATGTGCCCACACGTGGTACTTTTATTGACTGCACAGAATTTGTAACAGGCCGTATGTCTCAGTGGCATGTAAGAATAATAGCTCAAAGTCCCAGTAGCCGTATGGAAGAGGCAGATTCATTGTAGATTGTAATACAGGGGTGGCCAACTCCAGTCCACAAGGGCCACCAACAGGTCACGGTTTTCAGGATATCCTTGCTTCAGCACAGCTGAAGCAGGGATATCCTGAAGACTGACCTGTTGGTGGCTCTTGAGGACTAGAGTTGGCTACTCCTGCCTTAGGACATTCACCTGCTCAGTGCACGAGGGAGAGGAGCACGATTCAGCGCTGTATAAAAGGAGGGCTCTTCCCAGGGGCACTGGCTCTCGCCATTTTTTGTTTTGTTTTAACAGGTTGCAGCAGCTGCTTAACTTCAAGGCAATGTCATTATCTAAGCAGCCGGTTGGCCCCTTCTCCCTTGACCCACCCTGCTTCCCAGGGCACCCAATATGGCCGCCTATTTCAAAACAGGAAGTGCTCTGGCTTCCTGCATCGTTGCTATACAACCCCAAGGAAGAGTAATCCACTAAAAGTAATTTAACAGGGCATCAAAAGTGGAAAAAATAAATACAAAAAATGCAGTATGTATTATCTAAAACTACTTATATGATTATTATTTTTTAACACCTATAGGATTTTGAAGACAATGCTGCTGTTTAACACTTTCACTGTGTAGCCATGTATAAAAATGGTATACAGTTCTCTCTCATGCTGGCAGTAAACCTGGTAGGTATGCAGGATTGCCAGCATCAATCATGGAGGTTTGCCCTCACACCCTGGTGAGGTGTCATATGTACACCAGGGGAGTGGTAACATACTCTGTGTCCACTGTTAGTGACACAAGAGGTGTGGCTATTCCCTAAATTATATAAAACACAGCACTGCCCAAAGTTAGTGTGTTAATCCAGAGATTCTATAGTGTGTTAATCTGTATGGTTCAAGTTCAAGAGTTATGATTCAGTTCTGGAGGTCTGCAGCAAGCAAGGCTGTCAGACATAGTCTATAGGATCTGCACTGTGATCAGGGACCTGACACTGGTGGTGATCTCCCTGCGGGGCGAGGTGACCCAACTCCATTGGGAGGGAAGAACTTTCTAAAGGGATGCATTGTACTACAATGAGCGGCTGAGTACGACCGCTGCGAGGGGCAGTCTGCTATGATGACAATAAAGATGCCCAAGTTCACCAAACCCTTGCTGTGTGGGAGTGAAGTTCTTGCACAGGAGGAGGCACCACAGAGGAGGTCCTCATCAGTTACATCTTCCTGCAGACGCAGAGATCCTGATGAGGTGGAGGCGCTGCACTGGATATAGGTAGGACTCTAAGCATACTACCTCAGATGCCTGTCATGCTGATATCCCCATACCAACCAAGCGGGAGACTCAGGAGTCCTGTACGCCAGCAGGTGCACCACAACATACAGACATGTAATGGGGACCAGTTAGACCACAGGGGCCAATGTGAGATTGGGTGGGTCCAGAAAAACCGTTACAACTGTAAGAGAGGAGTTAAATTACCCTGTAGCCACTAGTTCCTCTGCAGCCTACTCCAGGTGGTATAAGGGCCGTTCTATAGTGTGTGCACCTGTGCGAACGCGTGTGCACGTGACGCACACTTTTTGTGCATATAGAATCCGTGTGACAGGCTGGAAAGGTAGTGTGTGTGTGTATACTGCATGTGTGTATATGTGTGTGTGTATGTGTGTGCATGTGTGTGTATATGCGTGTGTGCATGTGTGTGCATGTGTGTGCATGTGTGTGCATGTGTGTGTATGTGTATGTGTTAGAAATACTTTTTAAATAAATAAATACGTTAATAAATTATTTATTAACATTGTACATACATACACATACACACACACACATGCATACATGCATACGATACATACACACACAGGAACATTATACATAGACTGGACATACTTCCCTGGCAGACTCATTGTAAGATAGCGTGTCTCTGTCCCAGTGTTTGCGACGTGATAGATTTACCCATTACAGTAATCTCATTTACTGATGTCCCTTTTTAATATCATTTGGGTCTTAATTTCCCCCAATTTCATTTGAATCTGGCTTACAAATGCATAGACGTGAGCATGTTACTGTATGCTGCAATACAAATAACCGTAGAATGAACAGTCAATTACATTATTAAATAAAACTCATAGACACAAAAGAAAGAATGGTAGATGAGTATTATTATTTTTTTTTTAAAGAACTGAGAATGAGCCCAACGGCCCAAAGATGGGAAAAGAGGCACAAAATCAATTTCCAATTAGCTGGGACAGTTGATATATACAATCCAGATGTCAGACACTATTAAGTAATTAAACAGTTAAGCAGATGCACTGCGTTTGGTTCTGGCTTTCACTGGCAAATACTGAAAGCAAATGCACGACGAGAGGATCCTCGTTATCATTAACTAATTATTTCTGTTCTATTTCTGTCCTGGGTTGGATTTTATCAGCGTACATTCTATCCAGGACTCCTCATGTGAGAAGATATTGTACACTTATATACAACACTATTTTGCATTAGCATGTTATTGTTTCTTGATTTTGTTTTGTGTTTTGCCAACATTGACAGCAACACAGAGTCAAATAATATGCTGTATGTGCTCTGTGTAACACACCCCGTCTTTGCCCCACCAGTCTGCGGCCAACACACAACCCATCATGTATCTACTTATATATGTTGTTAGTCTGTTTGCTCTGCATTTGGACACCTCTTAAGATATCGTAAGCACATTTTGCATGATGGTTCCTGAGATCAAGGAGCAGGTTTCTTGTCTGTGTTTGGATACAATTGGACGCCATTTTTAATCAAGATGGCGGACTGAACCTTTCAAGACTGCCCTCATTTGAACCAAATGCGGCAGGGTTGTAAGTAGCTGGCCCGAATTTAGGAAACCCATGTTTTGCACATTGCCCAACTTTATGTTGGATGTTCCTGATGGAAAACCCAAAATATAGTTTACCCTGTGGCACTACAATAAAAATGCATACATTGTTATTTATTAAGAAACTGAAACATGTAATTATCCATGCATAAATCTCAGTATGTTTGGTTTGTTAGAATTCCCGAGCGACGCCGGATACCTTCAGCTAGATATATACCAACCTGTATATACCAAATACATGACCCCATATTCCTTAACCCCATCACGTACCCTTCCCGGAGACCCAGAAAGAGCAGCAAAGCAAGACTGTCACAAACTCCATCTCCCGCAGCGAGACGCCGATCAGTAACAGGACGGTAGGACGCACCTGAAAAACAATGGATTAGCACACACACACACACTCACTGCTGGAGTTGTGTTACCGGCAGACCTGTGACCTTCTTGCAAGATCAGGGTGTTGGGTTTGCCGACTACCCCTCTGGTGAAGCTATGTGCAGAGCATCACACCACAGCCTGCAGACTATCAATCTAGGAACCTATTTCTTGGGAGGAAGATATTTAGAGAGTAGCTCCCACCACGCAATTAACCGCTCACCTGCTGGAGAGCTGCCTTTATTTCTTTCCTAGGCACGGAGGCCGGGAGGGATGAGGACATCATATCATGCTGATATTCTGACGCTGGGTCACAGTGACACATTACTAACTGCCCTGGTCCCTTTGAAGCTACCCCTTCCCTGCCAGAGGGGCCAGCAACGCATGCCATGTCTTCTGGCAGGGAATGCATCACAGATGCCTTTAGGGCAAGGGTCGGGCAAGTCCAGTCCTCAAGGGCCACCAACAGGTCAGGATATTCCTGCTTCAGCACAGGTGGCTCAATCTGAGCCACTGATTGAGCCACCTGTGCTGAAGCAGGGATATTCTGAAAACCTGACCTGGTGGATGCCCTTGAGGACTGGAGTTGCCCCACTCCTGCTTTATGGCCTTTGCATTGCTCTACACTGTGTTTGGGACCCTTTCATTGCTGGACAAATGAACCCCTTGCCTTCTCTGCAGCGTGTCCCCGTGGTGACCCTGTCACCCAGCAGACCTGGACATTGTCCCACCCAGGATCCCTGCAGTTTGCAGAAGGTGGTAACTGTACATTACAACGGGGCACATCATTAAACAGACAGAGAGGAGATGGGGTATCAGGCAGAGATAGGGTTTGCTTACCTGAGTCCAGCGAGGAGAGAAGTGCGGGGAAAACTTCTCCTTTCTTCCTGGTCTCCTACACTCCAATAGATATCTTTGTCACTTCCAATGGTTCTCTCGCTCTGTCTAAAAGTTTCTCTTCATCTTTATTGTAGCCACTCTCTTCATTTAATTTGTTTCTTGTTTGTTAATTGCACTTTTCTCTCTCTCTATTCCTACTCTGCCTCTCTCTCTCTCTATTCCTACTCTCTTTCTCTATTCCTACTCTCTTTCTCTATTCCTACTCTCTCTATTCCTACTTTCTCTCTCTCTATTCCTACTCTCTCTATTCCTACTTTCTCTCTCTCTATTCCTACTCTCGCTCTCTATTCCTACTCTTGCTCTCTATTCCTACTCTCGCTCTCTATTCCTACTCTCGCTCTCTATTCCTACTCTCGCTCTCTATTCCTACTCTCGCTCTCCATTCCTACTCTCGCTCTCCATTCCTACTCTCTCTCTATTCCTACTCTCTCTCTATTTCTACTCTCTCTCTATTCCTACTCTCTCTCTCTCTTTCCCTTCTCTGTCTCTCTCTCTATTCCTACACCCTATTCCCTATATGTCTACCCAACTCTTTGGGGATTTAATACTCACTGGCTGTCTCTCTCAATCTGCCTTTTCTTCCTTCTCGTGCTTTCTCACTAGTTATATCTCTCTCCTCTCTCCTCTCTCTGCCCTCTCTCCTCTCTCTCACACTTTCACTTTGAGCTGTCTCTTCTAAACTGCCCCTCGTCCTCCCTTTCCCTTGTGCTGGGGGAGTCAGTCTTCAGCATTTAGTTAAAATGACCCATCATCTTCATACCAATATCCTGTGACAGGCTCCCCCTATATACATGCAATCCATTCCGTACATGCCACTCCAACACACACACACACACACACACACACACACACACACACACACACACACACACACACACACACACACACACACACACACACACACACACACACACACACCCCAGCACAACCTTTTTCTCCATATGCACACACACACACACAACTCAAGGAGCAATATTCTGCACCATATACAAGGAGTGCTCCATGTAACCCCTTCACTGCCAGAGAGGCCTGTAACCGCACACACTGCTCATATGAGCTGTCAAGGTACAATGATACAATTCAGAGACATGTGAAGGTCATTGACCAAAATGTTATATTTGAAATTTTGATTCACTCATAAACGTGTTTAAAAAAACATACAATTTTAAACATGGATGCTAAGCATTTTTCTAAAATAAATATATATATATATATATATACAGGCATACCCCGCTTTAAGGACACTCACTTTAAGTACACTCGCGAGTAAGTACATATCGCCCAATAGGCATATGGCAGCTCACGCATGCGCCTGTCATCGCGTCCTGAACAGCAATACCGGCTCCCTACTTGTACCGAAGCTGTGCGCAAGCGGGGAGACTATAGAGCCTGTTACAAATGCGTTATTTACATCAGTTATGCACGTATATAACAATTGCAGTACAGTACATGCATCGATAAGTGGGAAAAGGTAGTGCTTCACTTTAAGTACATTTTCGCTTTACATACATGCTCCGGTCCCATTGCGTACGATAATGCGGGGTATGCCTGTATATATATATATATACTCTGAAATAAAATTACTCGAAATAAATAGTTGCTCCCCCCCTCCCGTCCCAACCATAGAGGCTGTCAGGAGCTGCTTTTGAGTCTTTGTCAGCATAATAAGTGATTAATAAACAGCTCTAACTTCGAGGAGACATTGAGGGCTGTGATATTGTATTCCTGCTGGGGATGAATGCACAGTATTGGTAATCTATATGAGTCAGACTCAGCCAGCCTTCACCTACTTTATGCGCACTATGTATGCAGCATACACAGAACAATATTACCATATACACACAGGGTCAACTCAAGAACAGCAGAGAGCTGAGGATTAAGGAGCCTGAAGTGTGAGCTTGATGTATTAGTTTCATCACAAGACACAGACCCCCCCAAACTCACTGCACATCCCCCATTATTCATAATTGTCACCATACTGGTGAGGCTTCGTCTCATTTATCTGAAACAAGTACAATTCTACTTTTCCCCCCTATAATAGTTCTTAGACCCCACTTCATGATGAAACCTTAGGCTGGGCTTTCCTCTTAATTCTTCCTTTAGTTGCTTGTCCATGTCAGTAATTGTGATAGTTACACAAAACCCCTACATACACATTCTCATTCGCACGCTAACACACAACTCTACACTGATACACACAGACACCATGGTACACACATGGATACACACGCAGATTTGGCAGAGTAGAGGGAGTTACTCTCAACCTCTCCCCCACAGCACTGGATAATTATATCAAAACAGAGCTTGGCTTCATCTAAAGTGAAGCCTTAGCAATGGGAACATGTTCAAATGTAGCACTGACCCTTACACTGCTAGTTATTAAGACTGTTAGATTGTTATTCTATGGTCCACTCCCTTCCAGGCTGAAGCATTCTTTATATGTATATTAAAAAAAAGATACCATATTGCAGTCGTATGGGATGCAACCAATGATCTAGTTATGATCTACTTATATACGTTGGAAAGTTGTTTGTCTGCTCGATATGTATTTGGATACCTCTTAAGATATGCATGATGGTTCCTGAGATCAAGGAGCAGGGTTTTGTCTACAGCTGGATACAATTCACAAATGACATCACTATATATATTTGTTTCACAAATGACATCACTGATGACATCCAGGACCGCAGACAGATTTCCCAGTGCCCAGGACTACAGTTCGGACTGGGTCCCCCCCCCCGAGCCCCATTTCACACCTCGCCAGCCCCCTCTATTTCCCCCCCTCTTCCCATGAATGTCTCTCTCCTCCGTCTCACCTCTAACTCTCCCCATTAATTACCCCACTCACTCAATCCCCCCCTCCCGGCTCACATGTATTTCTCACGCCTGCGTCTCACTCTTACTCCCTCTTTTCCTCACTCGCCCCTCTCTCACTCTCCCCCCTCCATCAATTACCCCACTCGATCCCCCTCCTCAGACTCATTCTCTCCCCCCTCCCTCACACAATTCCCACCACAAAATATACCAAAAAAAACCTGCCCCCAATGCAAAAAACTTCCCACCTCCAAACACATTTAAAAAAAAAATCCCCACCCCCCAAATATATACAAAAAAATACCTCTCCAATACATATAACCCCCCATTCATATATAAAAAACAGATACATATAAAAAAAAAAGGCCCCCAATACTCATTACCCCCCCCTCCAAAAAAAAAAAACAAATGCATCTAAAAACAAAGCCCAGGAGATATTAAAAAAAAAGTACATACCCTATTTCCTCGATTCTAAGACGCACCTTTTTCCAATTTTCACATGTCTGAAATTGGGGTGCGTCTTAGAATCGATGTATTAAAAAAATTAATAAAAACAAATAGTGTCTACAGTACTAACCCGCTCTTTTCACTTACCACGTCTCTGGAGAGGTCCCATGTCAGGGGAGCACGAAGCGGGCGGTGGCTGCAGGAGAGGTCCCATGTCAGCGGAGCACGAAGCGGGCGGTGGCTGCAGGACAGGTCCCACGTCTGCAGTTGGTCGAATATGAACAGGCGGCGGGAGTGCGGCGGCAGCGGCAGGACAGGTCCCAAGTCTGCAGGTGTATGAAGATAAGAAGACAGCGGAAGGGCGGTGGGGTGCGGCGGCAGGAGATCATAATAGCAGGAGAGCTGAGCAGGAGCAGAGCGGCATGGGGGAACGGCTGGGGAGGTGCACACTGTAACCGGAAGTCAGACACCGGTCCTGCCGTCGCAATCCTGCCCCCTGTCCATCTTCAACCATCTGCAGACGTAGGACCTCTCCTGCCACCGCCCGCTTCACCCTCCGCTGACATTGGACCTCTCCTTGCAACATGGTAAGTAAAAAAGTAATTTTCCTCGATTGTAAGGGTCAAATCGATGGCGTCTTACAATCAAGGAAATACGGTATTAAAAAACAAACAATACATATTTTAAAAAATACGGGGTCAGGGGAGGGGGGGCAATACAGGGGGGTGACTGCTGGGGGGGGGGGGGTTGACTGCCAGGGAAGG
This sequence comes from Ascaphus truei, assembly GCF_040206685.1. NCBI lineage: Eukaryota > Metazoa > Chordata > Amphibia > Anura > Ascaphidae > Ascaphus > Ascaphus truei. Next base: position 121,132,578 of record NC_134488.1, on the reverse strand, counting down.
TGACTGCCAGGGAGGGTGACTGCCAGGGAGGAAAGAGGGCGACTGCCAAGGACGGATGCCGGGGGAGGGAGGGTGACTGCCAGGAAGGGTGATGGCCTGGGAGGGTGACTGCCAAGAGTGACTGCCGAGGAGGGGGCTGCCATGAGTGGGGGTGACTGCCGGGGGGCCTGGCGGCCAGACAGAGCAGTTGCTGCCAGGCCACGGCTCTCCCCACCGGCAGGCCTCTTCCCCTCTCTCTGTCCCACGCCGGACCCTCTGACTACAGCGCGTGCCGGGCCTCCCACTCATGGGGTCGCGTGCCGGAAGCTAGACCAGGCTTACTTCCGGCGCGCCGATGTCAGAGAGGCCCATGTGGGACAGAGAGAGAGGAAGAGGCCTGCCAATGGGGAGAGTCCGGGACGCTTGTACCGGCTGATTGTTCACACCTGTACGAAGCACTTTACCCTCCTCTGGCATAGAGAAGCGTGTCTCACCTCCTGACGCGGGAAGACACATTACAGTCCATTTATTTGAATAGGCTGTAATGTCTTCCAGCAGCGAAGGTGCCCTATGTCTGAACACCAGCTCACTTTCTCTCTGCCTCTGCTTTATCTGCTGCGCGTCACCTTGTTTTGTACACGTGTGTCGGAATCTCACCTCGCCTCAGTAACTCACAGCCCTCAGTACATATTATTATTACTTTGTGCTCGGGGTCCTTTCAAGGTTACAATCAACAAGATAGATATCCCTTGGAGGTTTGCTGTTAGAAGAGCACCTGCACTGCCAGCCATCAGCTGGGTAAGCTCACGCTGCTGAGCTGTGGCCCACAAATGCAGTGGTTGTGGGTTCTAGTTCTGTTGGGTTTGACACCAGTACACCAGTCCAGTCACTAGGTGCCGTAGGCTTATCAATGTTATATAGCTGGTATGGAAATTCTTTTAGGAAGTGTGAGAGATGACTCATTTAAGTACACTGTGCATAGCTGTTACAATATCTCCCAACCAGGTACCTCAGGTGTAATCCTTCCAGATTAACACATGTACACTCCCACATCTACACATATCATGTGTGCCCGATTATAGGGTGCCCCTGAATATAAGGCGACCTTCTAATTTCAGAAGTAACTGAAAGAAAAATGTTTACACACATATATTGTAGCCCTTTTTGTGAACCGGCTGACCCACCCAATATCACATTGGCCCCTCGTGGTCTAACCGGTCCCTTTCCCTGCAACACACCTGCTCTAAGGGACTACTGGTACTGCATAACCTGTGTGGCTCCAGGAGATCTGAGCCTCCGCTAGCTGGGAGCCTGGGGAAACCCTTAACGTTACCTGGTGCAGCGCCTCCACTTACCCAGGATCCCCCGTTAGGAAAGATAGCCCTGAGTAAGAAATACAATAACACTTATAGATAAACAATACTAACTCTTTACTTAACACACATATAACACATTACATAGCATAACCATAACCAGATGCTCTACCCGCATCACATCAACCCAATGTCTGGTGTACCCCACCCAGTGTCCTGTGATCACCCCACACCCAATGTCTCGTAACTCCTACGGAGGTCGTGGGTGACTGCGCAGTCACTATTTAAGCTAGGGCCCAGTTGGTGCACTTAGAATATGGAAGATACCTTCCGAGCACTCCGATGCTCGGGACCGCAACACACTTTCTTCTAAAAGGGTCAGACGTCCGTCTGATCCTATTCCAGGTACTCTGCCGGTGGACCCCAACGAGGGTCCCACCGCTCAACGGGAACTGCAACTGGACCACGGCAACACCAACCGCGTGGGAACAGCAACCGCCGCCATCCCTATCACTAACCTAGGGCCTGTCCCTGAGGAACCGCAACCTGGGATGGCTTGGGGAAAACTCCTAGGGCCTGTGGACAATAACCGCCCCCCCTTCCCCTAGCTACCCAGTCTAAACTGTATCTGCTAATCCTAGCAGCCTAACCCACCTGCAGCCAACATTCAGCTTACACTGTCAGCCTGCAGGGATTCACACCGTGCACACACACTGCACGCACTGCGCACAGCACATGCAGCGACACACACCCAGACAGCTGCAATCACACACAGCCACCCGGATCCCGCAGCAATCCCACTGCTAGCACACCGTGCCTCTTTGACAGTGCCCACAGCACTCTCCGCTGTGGCACTACCAAACCAGCACTTCCCACACTCAAGGGTCACCTCCCTAGCTAAGGCGTCCCTCCTCAGTCTAAGGCGTCCCTCTTCAGTTACCCCCTGCCCTCTACCCGGGAATTGGGGCCTGCCTGGGGATCTAGGGAGAACCCTTACCTGATGCAGGAGCCACGCGCTCCCTGCACCCTTCCTACTCCTTCCTTCTCCTCTGCCTGACTGACTGTTGCAAAGCCCGGGAAATGTATCTCTTTTCCCGGGCTGAGCTTCCTTCAGCCCTATTGGCCACTAGGGAGCACCTGACCTCTGCCTCCCTAAGCCTCCTGGGAATTGTAGTTCCCAGGGGCTGCCTAATGCATTGGGGCCGCGTGCGCGCTTCCCTCGCGCATGCGCGAACCCCTAATGGCCGCCTCAACCTTCCTATCCTCTTCCCTACTCTCGCGCGACCTCTCCCTAGCCCTGGAGTCCTATCGCGCGCTGGCCGCCTCCTGCGCATGCGCGAACCTACGCGCAATGGCGGCGCACTCTCTCCTAGCCGCCGAGCCGGTGGCAACGCGATCGCGGCCCTAGCGACGGCCCGATCGCGTCCCCGGCAACCAGCCTGCACCGCTCCCTGCAATGGCCCCCACCCTCGCGTTCTCCCGGCGGGTCCACCACTGCCTCCGGCGGCACCCACGACCACCCGGTAAGCGCGGAGGGAGGTCAGGGAGCCAAATTTTACCTCGGGGCTACATTCTCCCCTTCGCAGAATCCCAACGCCCTCGCTTGGGTAGCAGCCATACATGTTGTTATATAATGGAAAATGCATTGTAAACAGTACATTATACACAAGCAATTTCCCATTTGTACCCAACATCATCCCCGCATGGATACCCGAGGCCAGCTGAGTTTCAGAGTGGAGTGCCCCTAACAGACTGGGTGAGGGTATCCCACCTTGACTCCTGCGAGTCTTTTGGAGTTCAAAACTGGTCCCTTGCACCAACCCACCTTCTCCCCCTCGCAGAAAAAAATGTACGGGGTCCTGGGTATTGACCCTTTCCGGTTCCTCCGGTCTCGTCTCACGGGAGACAGGGAGGCTCAGTCTCTTTCCTCGATCCACCACATGGCGAACATAGCGCTCCATTGCGCACCTGGGAGAGGCCACAACTACCAGAGCGGTCTCAACAGAGTCTTTGTCCGCTCCAACAATCCCTTTAACGGTGACTTCTTCCGCGGACGGCACCACTTCTTCGGGTAGGCCCGGGTCTTGAGAAGGCCAAGTTTGGAGACTCCTCGCGCAGGAGTATGTGTCGCTCCGGTCCGCTACACCGGATACCTTCATGAGGTCGGATTCGTTCCACGATCCGCAGAGATCTTCTGGGGGAGACACTTCCACCAGGACGCGATGACGGGGTGAGCCCATCGCCCGGGTGACCCTACCTCTGGAGTCACCAGGCTCCACGATCACCGGGGAGCCCACGCCCGACACCCCTGGGGCAGTCAACTTACCCCCGTCGTTGTCGGCAGGTACTGATCCCAAGCCTGGGACCGCTGGTACCTCGATGGTAGGCCGGACTGGCCGTTGCAGGGCACACGGGCCCACATCCTGGTCTGTATCAGTTGAGGTGGTCGCCTCGGTGACCTCACTGGAGTGGTCCGCCGACAGGCGCATCACCACGCTCGGTTGGTCGCTGGACTCATCACACAAGGGCAGGGGTATAAACACCTTACCCTGGCCTTCCGGAATCTGTGGTTCTGGTCTCGGTGGTTCCTGCTCGGGAACCGGGTCTGGAACCGACATCTGGGGTTCCGACATCTGGAGCTCCGCCTTCAGCGGCTCCGGCTCAGCATCTAGAAAGTCCATTGGGGCACACGGCCCCTCCACCACCTCCATCACTGAAGTGGACAAACCAGTAGCGGCTTCGCCCACCTCGGTAGCACCATCAGGCGCCGCTTTCTCCGCAGGTTCCGCCATCAGAGGTTCTGGCTCTTCCATTGGCACGTCCTCTTTGAGAGGGTCTGCAACAGTGGTCTGGACACACGGGTCCTCGGCGGCCTCTGGAAGTGGAACAAACTGGGGACACGCATCACTTACTTCAGGAGAGAGGTCCGGCTCCTCCTCTTCTTCATCGGCTGGTTCCGCCGCCTTGGGCCGGACAGGCTTTAGGAACCAGGCCCCGCAACACTCACATTGGGGCTCCCATGCCAGTGCCTCCCTCCGATTACAGCCACATTTGAGGCTCCAACACTGGGTAAATGTCTCTCCATCCACCTCAGTTGACCTGAAACCTAACTGTAACTGAGATGGTTCAAGTCCATCTTTAAGGGCTCCACTCAGGCAGGGGCACATTAGCATGGTGACCTCCATTCCTGGCAAATTCCAGGGCTCATACACATCCGGGTGTAACCCCTGGCAGTCTCTCTCATCCTCGGGGATGGAACACTCCATTTCTGCAACAAAGTCCTCTGCCGCTGGCGGTTTGGGTTGCAGGAACTGCGCCGCACAGTCAGGACACTTAGGCCCTTGGGTCAGCTCACCAACGGCACACTCACAATCATTCAGACGGCCGTGCAGGCATTCTTCCCCGTCTACCACGGTCATCGTGAGGGCGACGGCTAACTCAGGGGACCCGTCCGCCCAGCCACCAGTCGCTTTCCAGTCTCTTAATGCACACGGGCACACCACCATTGACAAGTCTAAATGGGGGGCCCGTACGACTCTATACAGCCAAGGGTGCTTTTCTCGGCATCCCTTGCTTTCCTTAGGGGGAACAGAATTGGCTGATTTCTGCTCACGACACTCCCTCCCCCTGGTGGACTCTAGAGGAGGGGCAGCACAGTCTTTTGGGGAATGTTGCAAACTCTGTTCTGAGTCACTCACAGTGTGGGGGCGGGGCTCGGGTTTTCCCGCCAGTCCTGGATAACTGTTGGCAACATTTTCCCGCGCGGCCGGGAACTTAGCACGTGGCTTCCTCCTCCTTGAGGGCTTCCCCATGGCGGAACAAAAATAGGACACAAATTTAGAAAAACATGTACAGGGCACCCCAGGTCTGATATCTCAGCAGCGCCTCCAAATGTAACAGTTTTTGTGAACCGGCTGACCCACCCAATATCACATTGGCCCCTCGTGGTCTAACCGGTCCCTTTCCCTGCAACACACCTGCTCTAAGGGACTACTGGTACTGCATAACCTGTGTGGCTCCAGGAGATCTGAGCCTCCGCTAGCTGGGAGCCTGGGGAAACCCTTAACGTTACCTGGTGCAGCGCCTCCACTTACCCAGGATCCCCCGTTAGGAAAGATAGCCCTGAGTAAGAAATACAATAACACTTATAGATAAACAATACTAACTCTTTACTTAACACACATATAACACATTACATAGCATAACCATAACCAGATGCTCTACCCGCATCACATCAACCCAATGTCTGGTGTACCCCACCCAGTGTCCTGTGATCACCCCACACCCAATGTCTCGTAACTCCTACGGAGGTCGTGGGTGACTGCGCAGTCACTATTTAAGCTAGGGCCCAGTTGGTGCACTTAGAATATGGAAGATACCTTCCGAGCACTCCGATGCTCGGGACCGCAACACACTTTCTTCTAAAAGGGTCAGACGTCCGTCTGATCCTATTCCAGGTACTCTGCCGGTGGACCCCAACGAGGGTCCCACCGCTCAACGGGAACTGCAACTGGACCACGGCAACACCAACCGCGTGGGAACAGCAACCGCCGCCATCCCTATCACTAACCTAGGGCCTGTCCCTGAGGAACCGCAACCTGGGATGGCTTGGGGAAAACTCCTAGGGCCTGTGGACAATAACCGCCCCCCCTTCCCCTAGCTACCCAGTCTAAACTGTATCTGCTAATCCTAGCAGCCTAACCCACCTGCAGCCAACATTCAGCTTACACTGTCAGCCTGCAGGGATTCACACCGTGCACACACACTGCACGCACTGCGCACAGCACATGCAGCGACACACACCCAGACAGCTGCAATCACACACAGCCACCCGGATCCCGCAGCAATCCCACTGCTAGCACACCGTGCCTCTTTGACAGTGCCCACAGCACTCTCCGCTGTGGCACTACCAAACCAGCACTTCCCACACTCAAGGGTCACCTCCCTAGCTAAGGCGTCCCTCCTCAGTCTAAGGCGTCCCTCTTCAGTTACCCCCTGCCCTCTACCCGGGAATTGGGGCCTGCCTGGGGATCTAGGGAGAACCCTTACCTGATGCAGGAGCCACGCGCTCCCTGCACCCTTCCTACTCCTTCCTTCTCCTCTGCCTGACTGACTGTTGCAAAGCCCGGGAAATGTATCTCTTTTCCCGGGCTGAGCTTCCTTCAGCCCTATTGGCCACTAGGGAGCACCTGACCTCTGCCTCCCTAAGCCTCCTGGGAATTGTAGTTCCCAGGGGCTGCCTAATGCATTGGGGCCGCGTGCGCGCTTCCCTCGCGCATGCGCGAACCCCTAATGGCCGCCTCAACCTTCCTATCCTCTTCCCTACTCTCGCGCGACCTCTCCCTAGCCCTGGAGTCCTATCGCGCGCTGGCCGCCTCCTGCGCATGCGCGAACCTACGCGCAATGGCGGCGCACTCTCTCCTAGCCGCCGAGCCGGTGGCAACGCGATCGCGGCCCTAGCGACGGCCCGATCGCGTCCCCGGCAACCAGCCTGCACCGCTCCCTGCAATGGCCCCCACCCTCGCGTTCTCCCGGCGGGTCCACCACTGCCTCCGGCGGCACCCACGACCACCCGGTAAGCGCGGAGGGAGGTCAGGGAGCCAAATTTTACCTCGGGGCTACACATATGTAGACACACACACACTGTGTCTGTGCGCCTCTCTCTCTCTCTCTCTCTCTCTCTCTCTCTCTCTCTCTCTCTCTCTCTCTCTCTCTCTCTCTCTCTCTCTCTCTCTCTCTCTCTCTCTCTCTCTCTCTCTGTGGAGCTTCCTCGGTTTTAACGTTCTACCTCATACACCCGACTGCTGATTGGTTCGCAAAGTGGGCGGGGCCCGATTATAATGCGAGTATGTACTTTTCAACTTAACTTTATTGGCGGGGAAATAGTCGCCTTATAATCAGGCAATGGTGAAAGGTGTGACATGCTCGAGACACACACATCCCTCTCACCGCTCCATGCTGTTTCCTCCTCTCTTCGGCCCCACCACCAGGCTTGCATTATTAGGATGGAGGAAGCTGCCCAGCCCACCTAGCAACAACCCAGCTCTCTCCCTGTTCAGGGTAATTTCGCAGCCCCCCAAGACGATCATGTCACTATATTCAGAGAGGTAATACCGGGCACATACAAGTCCTGTATTACCCTTCATTTTTTACTGGACAGAGTGTCCAGATACAGGGCAGTCCGGTTAAAACCCGGACACCTGGCAACCCTATAATTATCACCTGTCGATGTACTGTAACCGTTCTTTTCACGTTAGGTGATAACTATGTATTTGCTTACCAGCAGGGGGAGCTAGAGTATAAGACCCAAATCAACAAGGCAACACATTGCTTCAGCATTTGCTCTTCATTTAGACACAAAGAAAGTTATGGTGAGAAAAAGTGACCAAAAACCATCCCCCGTACGTACGGTGTGTACAGCAAATACAAATTATCATTCACATCTCAGACAGATCTGACTGCAACCCTGCCTTTCACCCTTATCTCTTAGCATACAATGCTTCCACTGCAGCAAGGGATTCTGGGTAATCATAGGCAAATGAGCACTCCCAGTTGTGGTTTTTACAGAATTTGAACCCAGGAGTTCCCTGGAGCTGAACCAATCCATTTTTAGCTATGGGACCCTCCCCCACCCGGGTACCTCCCAAACTCCCTCTCCCCCCCCCCCCCCCTTCCCGGATCCTGAAATAATTAATAGTGTAATTGTCAATGTGTTTCTCCTCTTCAGGGCAATCAAAATGGCTGCCAAATCTCGCTGGTCTGTGTCGGGCCAATAGTAAGCTGCAACATCATCGTGGGGCGCGTGACGCTACGGCTTCCTATTGGGCAGCCGCTTAAATGTCCATGATGGAACACCGGTAACTGAACCAGTAAGGATCTCGGTGGGGTCCCCGGAGGTAAAAATAGCGCGGTTCAGTGCCTTGATCACCGGCTCAATAGTGAGTTTAGGCGGGACTGCTGCTTCATCTACTATGTATGTATGTAAATAAGTATGGCTACATTGAATTAGATGAGGGAAGATACGGGACGCTCTCTCTTGACACTGTCTTGCATAAAATGCTTCGGGTGAATGCACAACGCCAGTCGGCGTGAATAGTAGCAAGTACAGATCTCCTATGTACAGTATGAAGAGAGCAGCAGTGCAGACGTCTTGGTAACTGACCGAAACGTTGATTGCCTTTAATAAACGTTGTCATTTTTCATTACTTCTCTGGTGTGCCGCTCGCTTCTCTTCATACAGTACATTGATTTGCACTCGCTGTTTCATTGAATTGGCCCGGTCTGCCCGGTTGTCGACAGTGTAAAATAAATGAGTTTTTTAGTACCAGGCAACACCTTTTCTATTTGGACTAAAGTTGGATTTGAGTAAATGAGGCTAAAATGTTCCAGAGCAATGCAAAGAAAGCTTCATACAGTATTTCCAATGAGCTGTCCAACCTCCACATTCAATATAGTGAGAAGTGGGTAACAACGCACCACCCCCAACCCCCGTACACTACCGGGGCCGACGGAAAACTGCAAGTGCTGTAGGCACCATACATAATTGGGAAAAGTGGTCACTTTAACTGTATCCTGTATCAGAAAGAAGATGAGCAGTAACTCATTTAACCCGATGTCTCTGAAATTCACCCCAAAATCGCCATTTCTTCGCAAATTTGTATTTTTTGCGAATGTATCTTTGTTCATACAAAGTCGCCTCTCTCTATAGGGCCTATTCTAGTAGCTTCGATAACCAACTCATCGAGGATTTTGAGCAGCTATCACAAAATTTTACTAGGTAGCTATTCATTTAAAACCAAAGACATAACATAGACAAAGCTCAGTGCACATCCAGAAAAACTTATATACGGTACAGTGCCTAAATATACATGTATAAATAACTAATAAATAAAATGGTCTTTTAGTTTAACATTTTGGCCAAATTGTTGTAAGCCCTTGAGCCAACTGCACGGCAGACCAAATCTCAAGGGTCCCTACACTAATATAGATTCAATAGAATCTTTTTCTCGTGATTTATGGCTCCTGGACAAACACATTGGGGCCTATGCCCAAAGCCTTCATAAAAAAAAATCGCCGGGCCATTTAAATCGCAATTTTTTTGAGCGTTGCTATCACGGTATCAGAAATCCTCGATTACCCGTGATAGCAAAATTCCCAAAGCGGGAGAGTAGCCAGCGATGTGAAGATCGCCTCCCTGAAAAGGCCTCATCTGGGGATTTCTTTCAGCTGCAGAGTGAGCTGCTCAGAGAGAGCCGCCTCTCCCTGCGCAAATCTCACCCGAAATGAATGTTTTTTTAATATAAATTGTAATACTAGTGTAGATGAGCAGGGGGTCTCCGGGAGCTGAACTGCGTTGATTTGAGGTCCGGCGACCCCCTGCTTCCCGAGATACAGGCCCCATTACGGGGTGCTGGAATCTCCTATGCATTTGATTCCCACGGTCACGTGAGACACGGGACATTTACATGCATAGGAGATACCGGCACCCCATAACGGGGCCTGTATCTCGGGAAGCAGGCAGTCCCCGAGGCTGAAATCAATGCAGTTCAGCCCAGGAGACCCCCTGCTCCTGCACCCTAATAATAAAAATTACATTAATGCAGCTTCATTACCTTAGCGGATAGCCGCTAAGGCAATGAAGGAGTTAAGGCCAATAGCAGCTATATTGAGGGCAGAGGGGGTGAGTG